>NC_041390.1:627979829-627982663 GCF_002162155.2 Triticum dicoccoides | reverse complement strand
GGGCGATTGCTTCGCTTGTTCGCCGAGCTGGGCAATTTGTTTCCCAGCTCGTCGTTCTTTCAGCCTTTGATCACTGACAGTACTTCCCGACAGCTCCGCTTCAGCAAATTCCTTTCCAATAATGCGCTCATAGTTGCCTTTCGGCAAAGACTTGTGTGGTTTTGTCAGGGCATCCAGAGTGCGCTTCACTTTCACCGGATCTACCTTCTCCTCCGGAGGTGGATGTTTCTTTGCTTTCACCCCTTCAAAGTAGTTCCTCACTTCTTCTCGCGCGATCTCGGTGTTCTCCTCTGGGGTCCTCTCGTATGGTAACTTCTCTGGAGTCTTCAGAGAAGGACCGAATCTGTATGTCCTCCCGCCTTTGGCTGTACTGCTAGACGCTGGTAGAGTAGACGGAGCGGTTGTCTTCTTTACTTGCTTACGAGGCGGAGGAGGACTACGACGCGCCGGAGCAGACGGAGCGGCGGCTAGTCTCTTCCTCCCTTGCTGACGAGGCGGAGAAGGAGGAGGCTGGCTGCTCGGGCGCGCCGGCGCAGGCGGAGAAGGAGGCGGAGTGCCGCCACACGCCAGAGAAGGAGCCGGCCGAGTGCCCTGATCGTCACTCGCTGGAGGAGGAGGCGGTGGAGGAGGCGGAGTGCCATGACTCGCCGGAGGAGGAGGAGGAGGAGGCGGAGGCGTCCAGTTCGGAAGGTTGATGAGCTCCTTCCGCCATAGGCTTGGAGTCTTCAGAGCAGAACCCAGCCGAGTCTCCCCTTCACCGGTAGGGTGGTCAAGCTGGAGGTCCTCAAATCCCTCCGTTATTTCATCCACCATCACTCTAGCATATCCTTCTGGAATCGGGTGGTAGTGAAAAGTTGCGCCGGGTTCAGTAGGAAAAACAGAGCCAACAGTCGCCTTGACCTTCATATTAATCCATTGTGTCATAAGGTGGCAATTTTGAGACTCCGTGATAGCATCCATGGGATAGCTGGTAGGAGCCGTCAAGACATGCTCCGGCTGAAGCTGCTCGGTGGAAGCCACACTGCTTCTCCGCTGAGATGGCGGGGTAGCTTCGGGGGAAGCTTCGGCAGTTCGTTTGCTGCGATTTGCTTCTTGTTCCTCTATCGCTTGTACCCTAACGTGTAGCGCCTGCTGTTGGGTCTGCTCCACTTTCTTCCTCCTCTCGTGGCATTTGTAACCGCGTGCGTCCGGAAACCCAGCCTTCCACGGAATGGAGCCTGGCGTGCCTCGTGTCCATCCAGGGTGCTCAGGATTCCCGAGGGCCATTGTGAGCTTGTCGTTCTCTCTGTCTGGAAAACGTCCCTTGCTGCGCTGCTTCGATATACTGCTGAAGCTTCTTGACTGGTATTTCCATTTGATCGTCCGTCTAAATGCACTTCCCTGATACAGGGTCCAAGGTTCCGCCATCCCCGAAGAACCAAGTCCGGCAACGGTCCGGCCAGTTAATTGTCTCTGGTTCGATCCCTTTATCAACCAGATCATTCTCAGTCTTGGCCCACTTAGGCCGGGCTACGAGGTAGCCAACTGACCCCGTGCGATGGTGATGCTTCTTCTTCGCAGCATTTTGCTTGTTTGTCGCCGACATCTTCTTACTCTTTTCCGATGTCTTGTGGGCCACAAATGCGGGCCAGTGATCTCTGATCTTCTCATATCTGCCCTTGAATTCTGGTGTCTCTTTTTTATTGACAAACTTATTCAGCTCTTTCTTCCACCTCCTGAATAGTTCTGCCACCCTCTTAAGAGCAAAAGACTTGATTAATTGCTCTTTAACTGGCTTCTCCGGATCATCCTCTGGCGGTAGGGTGAAATTTGACTTCAGCTCAGTCCAAAGATCATTTTTCTGCATATCATTGACATAAGACACCTCAGGGTCTTCTGTAGCCGGATTTAACCATTGCTGGATGCTGATCGGGATCTTGTCCCTAACCAGAACCCCGCACTGAGCAACAAATGCGCTCTTTGTACGGATGGGTTCAATCGTTGGCCGTCGGGCGCGATTGCTATGATCTCAAACCTTTCATCTGAGCTCAACTTTTTCTTTGGGCCTCGTCTCTTTACCGAAGTTGTGCTTGATCCGGAGGGCTAGAAAAAAGAACAAAGACTTAATTAATATGTGTACATACCGAAACAATGAATGGATCAATTAGCTAGTCAGCACAGGCTTAACTAATATATATACCTGGCGGGACTCGGTTCGGTCACCGGAGACGTCATTACGGTATCCTTCTTGCACCGGCATTGGGTCACCGGAGCCGTCCTCACGGTCTCCTTCTTGAACCAGCATTGGGTAACCGGAGCCATCATAGTCATAGACAGCTGCTTCCAAACCATCGGTGTCGCTGAGAAACAACGAGCAGACGGCATCACTTCCTCGTGTGATCATGCCCCCCAACAACTCTTCTTGTACTTCGTCTCGGGCAATGTCCATAGTTTCTACAAATATTTACAGCATGGCAATTATTATTCAAACATGACAGATGGATATATTAGTGGCAAACGTAGAACTAATATTAATTAGTGGCCTCGACACTGCTTCTCTAGGGTTTGGGGTGGCCTCGACAATGCTTCAAGGATAAAAAAAGAAGAGGAAGAAGAAAAAAAAGAGGAGAAGAAAGAATAGAGGAGTTCTTCTCCTCTATTCTTTTTTCTCCTCTTTTTTTCTTCTTCTTCCTCTTTTTTTTATCAGGAACGAGGGTTGTCGATGGTCGCCGAGCGGTAGAGGAAACCCTAAATAGCAAGTATCGTGGGTGTGAGATACATGTGGCCGTCGGTGTCGGACACTACATCCACGTCCCAAAGTGACGTGGGCGTCAAAGCCCGCGTCACTTGTGGGA
>NC_041390.1:627944556-627978623 GCF_002162155.2 Triticum dicoccoides | reverse complement strand
CCTTTGGTCCCGGTTGGTGGCACCAACCGGGACTAAAGGGGGGCATTGGTCCTGGTTTGTGCCACGAACCGGGACCAATGCCCCCTTTAGTCCCGGTTGCTGGCACCAACCAGGACCAATGGCCTTGTGCTGCCCCACGCCAAAACTTTAGTCCGACCTCGCTAGCTGAGAGAGCTCGAGAGTGGTTTATAAGCGCTGCTGCGCCTTCCCTCTCGAGCTCCTCTCAAATGCAGGCTTTCGGGCCTAACCCTGCGCTGTGTGCCTGTGGGCCTACTGGGCCTCCTGCGGGCCTGAATCCTGGATCATGGTACGGTTTCTAGTCGTATTCAGGCCGTGGGGGCCTAGTAGGTGGCACTTTTTTTTTCTTTGTTTCTTTATTTATTTTGTTTTGTTTCTACTTACAACAAAATACTTATTTTGCTATTTTTCTAGTTTTTTTGTTTTATTTTCTGTATTATTTATTTTGTTTTGTTTTTTACTTTATCTTTTAATTTTTTTGCTTTTAGTTTTAGAAAAATTATGAACTTTCTGTTAGTGCCATTAGTTTTCAAATTTGAAAACACTTATTCTGTTTTTTTTCTTCGTTGCTTTATTTATTTTATTTTGTTTCTACTTACAACAAAATACTTATTGTTGCTATTGTTTTTCCAGTTTTTTTGTTTTGTTTTCTGCATTATTTATTTTCTTTTGTTTTTTGCTTTATTTTTTAATTCTTTTTGCTTTTAGTTTTAGAAAAATTATAAACTTTCTGTTAGTGCCATTAGTTTTCAAATTTGAAAACACTTTTTTAGTTTTTTTATTTTATTTGTTGCTTTATTTATTTTATTTTGTTTCTATTTACAAAAAAATACTTATTGTTGCTATTTTTATTTTGTTTCCAGATTTTTTGTTTTGTTTTCTGCATTATTTATTTTCTTTTGTTTTTTGCTTTATTTTTTATTTCTTTTTGCTTTTAGGTCAGCAAAATTATAAACTTTCTGTTAGTGCCATTAGTTTTAGAAAAATTATAAACTTTCTGTTAGTGCCATTAGTTTTCAAATTTGAATTCTTTGAAATTTGTGTGAATCACAAGTTTGTGATTAACTTTACTAAAAATGAACATAGATGCACCTATAGAGAAAATTCGACCTAAATTCATAGTTTTCAAATGAACTCTGAAAAAGTTGGCATAGCATACTCGTGTGTTACAAAGTTGGCATGGTATCATCATAATAGTTGCGGGAGAAAGTCTTCACTTTTCTTCGCTTGTGTCATTTGCTTATTGCGCCATAACCATGGATAATCTTCATCGTTTATCAAGATGCTTGGGTCAACCTTGACATTAAAGGGAGGAATTTCATGAAAATTTTCATAATCTTCAGACATGTCCGTCTTGCCCTCCACACCCAGGATGCCCCTTTTTCCTGAAAGAACTATATGGCGCTTTGGCTCATCGTATGATGTATTCGCTTCCTTATCTTTTCTTTTTCTCGGTTTGGTAGACATGTCCTTCACATAGATAACCTGTGCCACATCATTGGCTAAGACGAACAGTTCGTCAGTGTACCCAAGATTTTTCAGATCCACTATTGTCATTTCGTACTGTGGGTCTACCTGTACCCTGCCTCCTGACAGATTGACTCATTTGCACTTAAACAAAGGGACCTTAAAATCATGTCCGTAGTTAAGTTCCCATATGTCCACTATGTAACCATACTATGTGTCATTTCCACTCTCGGTTGCTGCATCAAAGCGGACACCGTTGTTTTGGTTGGTGCTCTTTTGATCTTGGGCGATCGTGTAAAATGTATTCCCATTTATCTCGTATCCTTTCTAAGTCAATACAGTCAAAGATGGTCCCCTGGACAACAAGTACAGCTCATCACAAACAGTGTTGTCACCTCTGAGACATGTTTCCAACCAACTGCTGAAAGTCCTGATGTGTTCACATGTAATCCAGTCGTCGCACTGCTCCGGGTGTTTGGAGCGCAGACTGTTCTTGTGTTCATCGACATACGGGGTCACCAAGGTAGAGTTCTGTAGAACTGTGTAGTGTGCTTGAGACCAAGAATATCCGTCCCTGCATATTATTGAGTCACTTCCAAGAGTGCCTTTTCCAGTCAGTCTCCCCTCATACCGCGATTTAGGGAGACCTATCTTCTTAAGGCCAGGAATGAAGTCAACACAAAACCCGATAACATCCTCTGTTTGATGGCCCATGGAGATGCTTCCTTCTGGCCTAGCGCGGTTACGGACATATTTCTTTAGGACTCCCATGAACCTCTCAAAGGGAAACATATTGTGTAGAAATACGGGCCCCAGAATGACAATCTCGTCGACTAGATGAACTAGGACGTGTGTCATGATATTGAAGAAGGATGGTGGGAACACCAGCTCGAAACTGACAAGACATTGCGCCACATCACTCCTTAGCCTTGGTACGATTTCTGGATCGATCACCTTCTGAGAGATTGCATTGAGGAATGCACATAGCTTCACAATGGCTAATCGGACGTTTTCCGGTAGAAGCCCCCTCAATGCAACCGGAAGCAGTTGTGTCATAATCACGTGGCAGTCATGAGACTTTAGGTTCTGAAACTTTTCTCTGGCATATTTATTATTCCCTTTATATTCGACGAGAAGCCAGTCATGACCTTCATACTAAGCAGGCATTCAAAGAAGATTTCTTTCTCTTCTTTCGTAAGAGCGTAGCTGGCGGGACCTTTATACTGCTTCGGAGGCATGTCGTCTTTTTCATGAAAATGTTGCAGGTCCTCCCGTGCCTCAGGTGTATCTTTTGTCTTCCCATACACGCCCAAGAAGCCTAGCAGGTTCACGCAAAGGTTCTTCGTCACGTGCATCACGTCGATTGAAGAGCGGACCTCTAGGTCTTTCCAGTAGGGTAGGTCCCAAAATATAGATTTCTTCTTCCACATGGGTGCGTGTCCCTCAGCGTCATTCGGAATAGCTAGACCGCCGGGACCCTTTCCAAAGATTATGTGTAAATCATTGACCATAGCAAGTACGTGATCACCGGTACGCATGGCGGGCTTCTTCCGGTGATCTGTCTCGCCTTTGAAATGCTTGCCTTTCTTTCGACATTGATGGTTGGTCGGAAGAAATCGACAATGGCCCAGGTACACATTCTTCCTGCATTTGTCCAGGTATATACTTTCAGTGTCATCTAAACAGTGCGTGCATGCGTGGTATCCTTTGTTTGTCTGTCCTGAAAGGTTACTGAGAGCGGGCCAATCGTTGATGGTCACGAATAGCAATGCCTTTAGGTTAAATTCCTCTTGTCTGTGCTCATCCCACGTACGTACACCGTTTCCATTCCACAGTTGTAAAAGTTCTTCAACTAATGGCCTTAGGTACACATCAATGTCGTTGCCGGGTTGCTTAGGGCCTTGGATGAGAACTGGCATCATAATGAACTTCCGCTTCATGCACATCCAAGGAGGAAGGTTATACATACATAGAGTCACGGGCCAGGTGCTGTGATTGCTGCTCTGCTCCCCGAAAGGATTAATGCCATCCGCGCTTAAAGCAAACCATATGTTCCTTGGGTCCTTTGCAAACTCATCCCAGTACTTTCTCTCGATCTTTCTCCACTGCGACCCGTCAGCGGGTGCTCTCAACTTCCCGTCTTTCTTACGGTCCTCACTGTGCCATCGCATCAACTTGGCATGCTCTTCGTTTCTGAACAGACGTTTCAACCGTGGTATTATAGGAGCATACCACATCACCTTCGCAGGAACCCTCTTCCTGGGGGCTCGCCGTCAACATCACCAAGGTCATCTCATCTGATCTTATACCGCAATGCACCGCATACCGGGCATGCGTTCAGATCCTTGTATGCACCGCGGTAGAGGATGCAGTCATTAGGGCATGCATGTATCTTCTCCACCTCCAATCCTAGAGGGCATACGACCTTCTTTGCTGCATATGTACTGTCGGGTAATTCGTTATCCTTTGGAAGCTTCTTCTTCAATATTTTCAGTAGCTTATCAAATCCTTTATCAGGCACAGCATTCTCCGCCTTCCACTGCAGCAATTCCAGTACGATACCGAGCTTTGTGTTGCCATCTTCGCAATTGGGGTACAACCCTTTTTTGTGATCTTCTACCATGCGATCGAACTTCAGCTTCTCCTTTTGACTTTCGCATTGCGTCCTTGCATCGACAATGACCCGGCGGAGATCATCATCATCGGGCACATCGTCTGGTTCCTCTTGATCTTCAGCAGCTTCACCCGTTGCAACATCATTGGGCACATCGTCTGGTTCCTCTTGATCTTCACCAGCTCCCCCCGTTGCAGCATCACCGTATTCAGGGGGCGCATAGTTGTCATCGTACTCTTCTTCTTCACCGTCTTCCATCATAACACCTATTTCTCCGTGCCTCGTCCAAACATTATAGTGTGGCATAAAACCCTTGTAAAGTAGGTGGGAGTGAAGGATTTTCCGGTTAGAGTAGGACCTCGTATTCCCACATTCAGTGCATGAACAACACATAAAACCATTCTGCTTGTTTGCCTCAGCCGCATCGAGAAACTCATGCACGCCCTTAATGTACTCGGAGGTGTGTTTGTCACCGTACATCCATTTCCGGATCATCTGCGTGCATTATATATAATTAAGTGTCCAAATTAATAGAAGTTCATCATCACATTAAAACCAAAGTACATACATAGTTCTCATCTAACAACATATAGCTCTCCAGAGCATCTAATTAATTAAACCATACATTGAAACTATGTAAAACATTTCAATGCGAAAGCAAATGCGATCATAATCGCAACCAAGGTAACAATTGATCCAACGGCATAATGATACTAAGCCTCGGTATGAATGGCATATTTTCTAATCTTTCTAATCTTCAAGCGCATTGCATCCATCTTGATCTTGTGATCATCGACGACATCCGTAACATGCAACTCCAATATTATCTTCTCCTCCTCAATTTTTTTATTTTTTCCTTCAACAAATTGTTTTCTTCTTCAACTAAATTTAACCTCTCGACAATAGGGTCGGTTGGAATTTCCGATTCACACACATCCTACATAAATAAAATTTATGTCACGTTGGTCGGCATAATTTTCATAAACAATAAATGAACCAATAGTTATAAAGATAATATATATACCACATCCGAATCATAGACAGGACGAGGGCCGACGAGGGCGGATACCAAAACCATCGCACTATATAAGATGCAATAATAAAAGTAAGAAAATAATACAAGTATCTATGTAAACATACAAGTAAGAATATTTTTTCTTTTCAGAAAGAAGATAAGAACAAGAGGCTCACCACGGTGGTGCCGGCGATGAGCTCGGCGCGGGTGATCGATGACGGTGAAGACGTGGATGGGGCGTGACGGACCGCTAAACCTAGACAAATATTGAGGAAAATGGAGCTTGGAGGTCGAACTTGGAGAGGAGAAAGCTTAAGTAGTGTGGCTCGGGCATTCCATCGAACACCTTGTGTGCATATGAGGTGAGCTAGAGCACCAGCAAGTCCTCTCCCCCTCGGCCAGAAAAAACAGAGCAGTGTGCTCTGCTCTTACGCGAGGGGGTATATATAGGCACCTCATTGGTCCAAGTTGGTGGCATGAACCGGGACTAAAGGGGAGCCTTTGGTCCCGGTTCAAGCCACCAACCAGGACCAATGGTGGTGGGCCAGGAGCGAGGCCCATTGGTCCCGGTTCATCCCACCAACCGGGACCAAAAGGTCCAGACGAACCGGGACCAATGTCCCACGTGGCCCGGCCGGCCCCCTGGGCTCACGAACCGGGTCCAATGCCCCCATGGGTTCCGGTTCTAGACTGAACCGGGACTAATGGGCTGACCCGGTCTGGACCGTCGCCCCCTTTTCTACTAGTGCTATTATGGCATTTCCATAGCCACTCCGAGATATATTTCCATGCAACTTTCCACCGTTCCGTTATTATGACACACTTCATCATTGTCATATTGCTTGCATGATCATGTAGTTGACATCGTATTTGTGGCAAATCCACCGTTCATAATTCTTTCATACATGTCACTCATGAGTCATTGCGCATCCCGGTACACCGCCGGAGGCATTCACATAGAGTCATATTTTGTTCTAAGTATCGAGTTGTAATTCTTGAGTTGTAAGTAAATAAAGTGTGATGATCATCATTATTAGAGCATTGTCCCAAGTGAGGAAAGGACGATGGAGACTATGATTCCCTCACAAGTCGGGATGAGACTCTGGATGAAAAAAATATAAAAAAAGGAGAAAGGCCACAAAAAAAGAGAAGGCCCAAAAAAATGAAAAATGAGAGAAAAAGAGAGAAGGGACAATGCTACTATCCTTTTACCACACTTGTGCTTCAAAGTAGCACCATGATCTTCATGATTGAGAGTCTCCTAGGTTGTCACTTTCATATACTAGTGGGAATTTTTCATTATAGAACTTGGCTTGTATATTCCAATGATGGGCTTCCTCAAATTTCCCTAGGTATTCGTGAGCAAGCAAGTTGGATGCACACCCACTTAGTTTCTTTTGTTGAGCTTTCATACACTTATAGCTCTAGTGCATCCGTTGCATGGCAATCCCTACTCACTCGCATTGATTGATGGGCATCTCCATAGCCCGTTGATACACCTAGTTGATGTGAGACTATCTTCTCCTTTTTTGTCTTCTCCACAACCACCATTCTATTCCACATATAGTGCTATATCCATGGCTCACGGTCATGTATTGCGTGAAGATTGAAAAAGTTTGAGAATATCAAAAGTATGAAACAATTGCTTGGCTTGTCATCGGGGTTGTGCATGATTTAAATATTTTGTGTGGTGAAGATGGACCATAGTCAGACTATATGATTTGTAGGGATAACTTTCTTTGGCCATGTTATTTTGAGAAGACATGATTTCTTAGTTAGTATGCTTGAAGTATTATTATTTTTATGTCAATATTAAACTTTTATCTTGAATCTTTCGGATCTGAACATTCATGCCACAATAAAGAAAAATTACATTTAGAAATATGTTAGAAAGCATTCCACATCAAATATTCTTTTTTTATCATTTACCTACTCGAGGACGAGCAGGAATTAAGCTTGGGGATGCTTGATACGTCTCCAACGTATCTATAATTTTTGATTCTCCATGCTATTATATTATCTATTTTGGATGTTAATGGGCTTTATTTTACACTTTTATACCATTTTTGGGACTAACCTACTTACCGGAGGCCCAGCCCAAATTGCTGTTTTTTTGCCTATTTTAGAGTTTCGCCCAAAAGGAATATCAAACGGAGTCCAAATGGAATGAAACCTTCGGAAACATGATTTTCTCAACGAACGTGATCCAGGAGACTTGGAGTGGGCGTCAAGAAACAATCAAGGAGGCCAAGAGGGCAGGGGCGCGCCTACCCCCCTGGGTGCGCCCTCCACCCTCATGGGCCCCTCGTTGCTCCACCGACGTACTTCTTCCTCCTATATATATCCACGTACCCCCCAAACATCCAGGAGCACCACGAAAACCTAATTCCACCGCCGCAACCTTCTGTACCCGAGAGATCCCATCTTGGGGCCTTTTCCGGAGCTCCGCCAGAGGGGGCATTGATCATGGAGGGCCTCTACATCAACTCCATAGCCTCTTCGGTGATGTGTGAATAGTTTACTTCAAATCTTTGGGTCCATAGTTATTAGCTAGATGGCTTCTTCTCTCTCTTTAGATCTCAATACAAAGTTCTCCTCGATTCTCTTGGAGATCTATTTGATGTAATCTTCATTTGCGTTGTGTTTTTCAAGATTCGATGAATTGTCGGTTTATGATCCAGATTATCTATGAACAATATTTGATTTTTCTCGGAATTCTTTTATGTATGATTGGTTTATCTTTTCAAGTCTCTTCGAATTATCAGTTTGGTTTTGCCTACTAGATTGATCTTTCTTGCAATGGGAGAAGTGCTTAGCTTTGGGTTCAATCCTGCGGTGCTCCATCCTAGTGACAGTAGGGGAAACGACATGTATTGTATTATTGCCATCGAGGATAAAAAGATGGGGTTTATATCATATTGCATGAGTTTATCCCTCTACATCATGTCATGTTACTTAAAGCATTACTCTGTTCTTATGAACTTAATACTCCAAATGCATGTTGGATATTGGTCGATGTGTGGAGTAATAGTAGTAGATGCAGAATCGTTTCGGTCTACTTGTCACGGACGTGATGCCTCTATACATGATAATACCTACATATTCTCATAACTATGCTCAATTCAATCAATTGCTCGACAGTAATTCATTTACCCACCGTAATACTTATGCTCTTAAGAGAAGCCACTAGTGAAACCTATGGCCCCCGGATATATCTTCCATCATATTAATCTTTCATCACTTAGCTATTTCTATTGTCGTTTATTTTACCTTGCATCTTTATTTCTCTTTATCATAAAAATACCAAAAATATTATCTTATCATATCTATCAAATCTCACTCTCGTAAGTGACCGTGAAGGGATTGACAACCCCTTTATCGCGTTGGTTGCGAGGTTCTTATTTGTTTGTGTAGGTGCGTGGGACTTGAGCGTGATCTCCTACTGGATTGATACCTTGATTCTCAAAAACTGAGGGAAATACTTATGCTACTTTATTGTATCACCCTTTCCTCTTCAAGGGAAATCCAACGCAGTGCTCAAGAGGTAGTAGTATGGTTAACAGGTTTTTCATCATCGGACAAACAGAAAGAGAAAAACAAACAAATAGGTCAACAAGACAGAACACAAATTACTACATAAAACAAAATCTGACAAAAGAAGACATGAGAGGAATGACGCTAACAGTGAGCTGACATTATGCCCTCAGACATCCAAAGAAGGATCTAACAGCATTAGCTCTCAAGCCTAGCTGGGCAAAAGGTCTTAGGCGGCAACTGCGAATGTTTGAGAAACAAGCCTTAAACTAATCATCACTAGGCTCACATTAACACTAAACAACTAAAGGAAATATATGACCAGCATTGCATCAGACATCCAAGGAAGAACCGAACAACACTAGCTCTCAAGCCTGGCAAGGCAAAAGCTCTTAGGAGGCAACTGTGAATGTTTTGAGAAACAAGCCTTGATTTTATCATCATTTGCAATGCAGAAACATTTTCAATATACTCCCTTTGTAAACTTTTATAAGATCTTTTAGATAACTACTTTAGTGATCTAAAATATCTTGTAAAAGTTTACAAAGGGAGGACTATGTAGCTCAGTTATATTGAGCTGAAAAAATAACAAGGCACAGACATCCAAGGAAAGAATTAGCAGCATCACCTCTCAAGCCTGGCACGGCGAAAGCTCTTAGGCGGCAACTGCGAATGTTTTGAGAAACAAGCCTTAAATTTATCATCATTGCCGTAAATTACAAGCAAAACAACTCAACTATATTAGGTAGGCAATTTAATCACAATAATAGGCTCTGCAGACTAACAAAATGAAGTTCCAGGTTCCTATCAATGAGTGAAAACTAATTCTTAGCCCAATTATAGATCCCTTGGTCAATGCATGTAGCTACCAAAGAAGGACCATTGGGCCCAAGTTAGATAGATGCTTAGTATCACTAGCACATGGAAACCACCACAGACCACTGCCAATGGTTCAACAGCAAAAATTAGCACCCAGCAGCAAAAATACAAACTAGAGATATTCAAGCCAAGTATAACAGTATAGGCCTAGGAAGCATTGAAGAATCTATCTATGAATTTGAAATAAACTACAAAATGCAAGGTTGTATCTTCCTTCAGGTGCTCATCATCGTACACACTACAAGCATAAGCCCAGTCCTTTGGTAGAGATCTGAAGAAAATAGGGTTAAATGTTGGATCATGTCCATCGTAAAGAAGATGGGGGAACAACCGACGGGGCACGGGCAGCGGCGCCGCCCTCCTCGTGTGTGGTGGGGAGGAGCGGCGGGGGCGGCACGAGATGGGAGGCGCCCGCAACAAAGGGGACAGGGCGGTTAGATCAGCACGGCGAACATCCCTCGGGCGGCGTGGGAAGCTAAATCGTTGTACTCCCTGGCCTTGGCCTTGGCCGCTACCACCCGAGTAGTCCTCATCTCCGGTGAGGATCCATCTTCGCCTTCATGGGTGCCTGCAGAGAGAGAGAGAGAGATTTAGATAAAGAAATCATGACAAAGAGAGAGTAGGGGAAGAGAGAGAGATGGAGGGAGATGAACCGTCCTGGAAGAGCATACCACCGTGTTCGTGCAGCAGATCATCGAGAGGCCGCAAGGTCGAGACGGCAGGCGGTCGGATCTAGCCGAGGGGAAGGGGGTGCGCGGAGGGCGGCTCGAGCACGAGACGGAGGGCGCCAGCAAGGACCTCGGCCCGCAGAAGAGCAGGGCGTCCAGGAGGTTGTCGTAGGCGCGGACGGAGCGGGCGATGCGAGCTTGGGCTGGCCGATTATGGCGGCGCGCTGGCCGGTCGAGGCGGAGCAGCGATCCGGGCGAGGGAAGAGGGCCAGCAGGGAGAGCAGCAGGGTGCCGAGGTTGTGCGCGCGTAGGCAGCACAGGGGCTCGCCGGTGGAGCTGGTGGGGAGGGAGAGGTGGCGTTGGTGATCTGGATGGGGAAGAGGAGCTCTCTCTCTCTCTCTCTCCACATCGGGGGGAGACACAGTGGGTGGGTGGGTGGGGTGGGGGCATGGATGGATGGATGTGGGATGAAGAGATGAATGGATGGATGGATGTGGGCCATGTCATCGATCCATGGCACACATGTTTCCACCAATGACAATTAAGCTTATACAATTGTGTTTGTTTTTCTTTGTTTCTCTTATATATTTTCTCACCAATGTAAATAACATATCAATATTTTGTTGCAAAAGGGCACCACTTCATTTCTCAAAAATATTATACCATATTGACTAACTCGGAGAGGCTTCGTTGCAACTCCGGCGACCCCCGACGATATTACATCACAACACTGGCGTCCCGACAATGCTTCATTGAACTCCGTCGGTCCTGAAGATATTGGATCACAACACCAGTGGTCCTCGGCAATGCTATGTTGCATCAACGGCTACTAGTGCAACATCACCTTCTGTTTGAGCGGAAATTTCATTTTCCATTTTTCGAGTGCCCAAAATGAGTTTTTTTGTGAAGGAATTACCATATATTTGTTGCAAAATTGTACCAAATCAATTTTATAAAATACTAGGCCATATATAATGCACAATTGACAAAATGGTTGGGTGTCAAAAATTTCGATCCACCTCTCGTGAAAAAGACAAATTTCCGTCGATTCAGCAGAAAGCGGGTAAAATTTGAACTGCAATTGCCTCATAGTTTGCTCTTTATTTTTTTCCAAAAATCATTTCTAGGTATATAAGTATCTATTTAATCAGAGAACCACCAAAAGTTTTCCAATATTCAACAACTAGCTAGGAACGGTCATTCCCGCCGTTTTGACCGCATTTTGAAATGGGCATGAAAAATTCAAAAGAAATCAAAAAATTAGAAAGCCTTCGCATTGTGTCAATATATGTGACCATGTTACCAGGAAAAATAATAATCTTGTAATACGCTAATTAGTTTAAAAAGTGTTCTCAGAAATGAGTAATCATGTGTGAAGATGCATGGTTTTCAAGCCAAATGATCAATCTTATGGCCGCATTCATGACATAGTTTGTTCAAATGAAGGGTGCATCTTAAGATGGCAAACAATGTTGCCTAAGGAAGTTTTCATTTTCTTTGGACGAAAAAATCATTTTCTATTTTTCGAGTGCCCAAAATGAGTTTTTTTGTGAAGGACCTACCATACATTTGTTGTAATATTGGACCAAATCATTTTTATAAAATAATAGTACATATTTAATGCACAAATGAACAAATGGTTGGGTGTCAAAGATTTGATGCACCTCTCGTGAACTGCACCTGCCTCATAGTTTGCTATTTATTTTTTCCAAAAATCATTTCTAGCTACATAAGTATCTATTTAATCAGAGAAACACCAAAAAAAATTCCAAAATTCAACTACTAGCTAGGAACGGTCATTCTCGCCGTTTTGATCGCATTTTGAAACGAGTAAAAAAATCAAAAAAATGGAAAACCTTCACATTGTGTCATTATATGTGACCAAGTTACCAGAAAAAACAATAAACGTGTAATATGGTAATTTTTGTGAAAAAAGTGTTCTCAGAAACGAGCTATCATGTGTGAAGATATATGGTTTTCAAGCCAAAGGATCAATCTTATGGCCAAATTCATGGCATATTTTGTACAAATGATCTCATATTATGCACAAGGGTGCATCTTGGGATGGCAAACAATGTTGCCTAAGGAAATTTTCATTTTCTTTGGACGAAAAATTCATTTTCTATTTTTCGAGTGCCCAAAATGAGTTTTTTGTGCAGGACCTACCATATAGTTGTTGCAAAATGGGACCAGGTCATTTTTATAATATATTAGGCCATATTTAATGTACAATTGACAAAATGGTTGGTCGCCAAAAGTATTTATACACCTCTGGTGAAAAAGACAAATTTCCGCCAATTCAGTAGGAAGCGGGTCAAATTTGAACTGCAGCTGCCTCATAGTTTGCTATTTATTTTTTCCAAAAATCATTTCTAGGTACATAAGTATCTATTTAATTAGAAATACATGGTTTGGTGGCGATACACTGAGGTTTGGATGGTGGCCGTGGGATGCAACTCCAGAGCGCGTAAACTCGCATGCCCGCCGCATGGTCACCGCATGACCATGGTGTTGCCACGCGTTCAGGGCGGCCTAGGCATGTCTAGTTGGCTGGGCACTCCCCTGATAGGTGTCAGGAAGAAGAAGGCAATAGAAGAATCTCACGAGGAGACTGAACTGAGCTCAAACATGAATTATCACCCAAGTGTTTGATTAGTGCTGGGGAAAATGCACATGGCCAATGGGCCTGAGTTTTGGCCGAGGATGATCATCTACTAAGGACACTATCTTGGAAAATTTGCAGCTCAAATGGAGGAGTCTAGGTGTCACTTGCTTTGCAATGTACCACACTGGACAGAAATATGAATGTTGAAGCTAGACTCAAATGAATGCATGGATTGATCTGAAATTTGGAGGAGGAGGCGGATAATTTGGGCATATGAAGGCACTTTAAAATTTTCATACCATTTGGATAAATAAAAATTGTACTTCTTTCACAGTGCTCTCCACTGAACAGAAAATTGGGAAAAATGCTGAGGGAAATTGGCTAGAATAAATGAGCTAAAAATTGGGGGAGGGAGGTTTTATAGGCAGGGTCACGTCGTGGTAAATTTACAGCAATTATAAATTAACATAAAATATAGTTTCTTCTCAAACTGAAAATATCACCAGGAACAAAGATTAGATGCTAAGCTCACATTGTTGGGTTTCGTACTAATTTCAAAAAAATTCCTACGCACACGCAAGATCATGGTGATGCATAGCAACGAGAGGGGGAGAGTGTGACCTACGTACCCTTGTAGATCGACAACGGAAGCGTTAACTTGGTTGATGTAGTCGTACGTCTCCACGGCCCGACCGATCAAGCACCGAAACTACGACACCTCCGAGTTCTAGCACACGTTCAGCTCGATGACGATCCCCGGACTCCAATCCAGCAAAGTGTCGGGGAAGAGTTCCGTTAGCACGATGGCGTGGTGACGATCTTGATGTTCTACCGTCGCAGGGCTTCGCCTAAGCACCGCTACAATATTATCGAGGACTATGGTGGAAGGGGCATCGCACACGGCTAAGAATATGATCACGTGGATCAACTTGTGTCTCTAGGGGTGCCCCTTGCCTCCGTATATAAAGGCTCAAGGGGGGGGGGCTGGCCGGCCAAGAGGATGCACGCCAGAAGGAGTCCGACTCCCTCCGGGAGTAGGACTCCCCCATTTCCTAGTTGGAATAGGATTCGCGGAGGGGGGAAAAGAGGAGAGAGAGGAGGAAGGGGGGCCGGCCCCCTCTCCTTGTCCTATTCGGACCAAGGGGGGGAGGGGCACGCGGCCCATCTATGGCCACCTCTCCTCTCTTCCACTAAGGCCCGCTAAGGCCCATATACCTCCCGGGGGGTTCCGGTAACCTCCCGGTACTCCGGTAAAATCCCGATTTCACCCGGAACACTTTCGATATCCAAACATAGGCTTCCAATATATCAATCTTTATGTCTCGACCATTTCGAGACTCCTCGTCATGTCCGTGATCACATCCGGGACTCCGAACAAACTTCGGTACATCAAAATGTATAAACTCATAATATAACTGTCATTGCAACCTTAAGCGTGCGGACCTTACGGGTTCGAGAACAATGTAGACATGACCGAGACACGTCTCCGGTCAATAACCAATAGCGGAACCTGGATGGTCATATTGGCTCCTACATATTCTACGAAGATCTTTTATCGGTCAGACCGCATAACAACATACGTTGTTCCCTTTGTCACCGGTATGTTACTTTCCCGAGATTCGATCGTCGGTATCCCATACCTAGTTCAATATCGTTACCGGAAAGTCTCTTTTCTCATTCCGTAATACATCATCCGCAACTAACTCATTAGTTGCAATGCTTGCAAGGCTTCAGTGATGTGCATTACCGAGAGGGCCCAGAGATACCTCTCCGACAATCGGAGTGACAAATCCTAATCTCGAAATACGCCAACCCAACATGTACCTTTGGAGACACCTGTAGAGCACCTTTATAATCACCCAGTTACGTTGTGACGTTTGGTAGCACACAAAGTGTTCCTCCGGCAAACGGGAGTTGCATAATCTCATAGTCATAGGAACATGTATAAGTCATGAAGAAAGCAATAGCAACATACTAAATGATCGGGTGCTAAGCTAATGGAATGGGTCATGTCAGTCAGATCATTCAACTAATGATGTGATCCCATTAATCAAATGACAACTCTTTGTCCATGGTTAGGAAACATAACCATCTTTGATTAACGAGCTAGTCAAGTAGAGGCATACTAGTGACACTCTGTTTGTCTATGTATTTACACATGTATTATGTTTCCGGTTAATACAATTCTAGCATGAATAATAAACTTTTATCATGATATAAGGAAATAAATAAAAACTTTATTATTGCCTCTAGGGCATATTTCCTTCAGTCTCCCACTTGCACTAGAGTCAATAATCTAGATTATACTGTAATGATTCTAACACCCATGGAGCCTTGGTGTTGATCATGTTTTGCTCGTGGAAGAGGCTTAGTCAATGGGTCTGCTACATTCAGATCTGTATGTATCTTGCAAATCTCTATGTCTCCCACCTGGACTAGATCTCGGATGGAATTGAAGCGTCTTTTGATGTGCTTGGTTCTTTTGTGGAATCTGGATTCCTTCGCCAAGGCAATTGCACCAGTATTGTCACGAAAGATTTTCATTGGACCCGATGCACTAGGTATGACACCTAGATCGGATATGAACTCCTTCATCCAGACTCCTTCGTTTGCTGCTTCCGAAGCAGCTATGTACTCCGCTTCACATGTAGATCCCGCCATGACGCTTTGTTTAGAACTGCACCAACTGACAGCTCCACCGTTTAATGTAAACACGTATGCGGTTTGCAATTTAGAATCGTCCGGATCAGTGTCAAAGCTTGCATCAACGTAACCGTTTACGATGAGTTCTTTGTCACCTCCATATACGAGAAACATATCCTTAGTCCTTTTAAGGTACTTCAGGATGTTCTCGACCGCTGTCCAGTGATCAACTCCTGGATTACTTTGGTACCTCCCTGCTAGACTTACAGCAAGGCACACATCAGGTCTGGTACACAGCATTGCATACATGATAGAGCCTATGGCTGAGGCACAGGGAACATCTTTCATTTTCTCTCTATCTTCTGCAGTGGTCGGGCATTGAGTCTGACTCAACTTCACACCTTGTAACATAGGCAAGAACCCTTTCTTTGCTTGATCCATTTTGAACTTCTTCAAAACTTTGTCAAGATATGTGCTTTGTGAAAGTCCAATTAAGCGTCTTGATCTATCTCTATAGATCTTAATGCCTAATATGTAAGCAGCTTCACCGAGGTCTTTCATTGAAAAACTCTTATTCAAGTATTCCTTTATGCTATCCAGAAATTCTATATCATTTCCAATCAGTAATATGTCATCCAGATATAATATTAGAAATGCTACAGAGCTCCCACTCACTTTCTTGTAAATACAGGCTTCTCCGAAAGTCTGTATAAAACCAAATGCTTTGATCACACTATCAAAGCGTTTATTCCAACTCCAAGAGGCTTGCACCAGTCCATAAATGGATCGTTGGAGCTTGCACACTTTGTTAGCTCCCTTTGGATCGACAAAACCTTCTGGTTGCATCATATACAACTCTTCTTCCAGAAATCCATTCAGGAATGCAGTTTTGACATCCATCTACCAAATTTCATAATCATAAAATGCGGCAATTGCTAACATGATTCGGACAGACTTAAGCATCGCTATGGGTGAGAAGGTCTCATCGTAGTCAATCCCTTGAACTTGCCGAAACACTTTCGTGACAAGTCGAGCTTTGTAGACAGTTATATTACCGTTGGCGTCAGTCTTCTTCTTGAAGATCCATTTATTCTCAATTGCTTGCCGATCATTGGGCAAGTCAACCAAAGTCCACACTTTGTTCTCATACATGGATCCCATCTCAGATTTCATGGCTTCAAGCTATTTTGCGGAATCTGGGCTCACCATCGCTTCTTCATAGTTCGTAGGTTCATCATGATCTAGCAGCATGACTTCCAGAACAGGATTACCGTACCACTCTGGCGCGGATCTCACTCTGGTTGATCTACGAGGTTCAGTAGTATCTTGTCCTGAAGTTTCATGATTATTATCATTAGCTTCCTCACTAATTGGTGTAGGTGTCACAGAAACCGTTTTCTGTGATGCACTACTTTCCAATAAGGGAGCAGGTACAGTTACCTCGTCAAGTTCTACTTTCCTCCCACTCACTTCTTTCGAGAGAAACTCCTTCTCTAGAAAGTTTCCGAACTTAGCAACAAAAGTCTTGCCTTCGGATCTGTGATAGAAGGTGTATCCAATAGTCTCCTTTGGATATCCTATGAAGACACATTTCTCCGATTTGGGTTCGAGCTTATCAGGTTGAAGCTCTTTCACATAAGCATCGCAGCCCCAAACTTTCAGAAACGACAACTTTGGTTTCTTGCCAAACCATAGTTCATGAGGTGTCGTCTCAACGGATTTTGATGGTGCCCTATTTAACGTGAATGCGGCCGTCTCCAAAGCATAACCCCAAAACGATAGCGGTAAATCAGTAAGAGACATCATAGATCGCACCATATCTAGTAAAGTACGATTACGACGTTCGGACACACCATTACGTTGTGGTGTTCCGGGTGGCGTGAGTTGCGAAACTATTCCGCATTGTTTCAAATGTACACCAAACTCGTAACTCAAATATTCTCCTCCACGATCAGATCGTAGAAACTTTATTTTCTTGTTACGATGATTTTCAACTTCACTCTGAAATTCTTTGAACTTTTCAAACGTTTCAAACATATGTTTCATTAAGTAGATATACGCATATCTGCTTAAGTCATCTGTGAAGGTGAGAAAATAACGATATCCGCCACGAGCCTCAATATTCATCGGACCACATACATCTGTATGTATGATTTCCAACAAATCTGTTGCTCTCTCCATAGTACCGAAGAACGGCGTTTTAGTCATCTTGCCCATGAGGCACGGTTCGCAAGTACCAAGTGATTCATAATCAAGTGGTTCCAAAAGTCCATCAGTATGGAGTTTCTTCATACGCTTTACACCGATATGACCTAAACAGCAGTGCCACAAATAAGTTGCACTATCATTATCAACTCTGCATCTTTTGGCTTCAACATTATGAATATGTGTGTTACTACTATCGAGATTCAATAAGAATAGACCACTCTTCAAGGGTGCATGACCATAAAAGATATTACTCATATAAATAGAACAACCATTATTCTCTGATTTAAATGAATAACTGTCTCGCATCAAACAAGATCCAGATATAATGTTCATGCTTAACGCTGGCACCAAATAACAAATATTTATGTCTAATATTAATCCCGAAGGTAGATGTAGAGGTAGCGCGCCGACCGCGATCACATCGACTTTGGAACGGTTTCCCACGCGCATCGTCACCTCGTCCTTAGCTAATCTTCGCTTAATCCGTAGTCCCTGTTTCGAGTTGCAAATATTAGCAACAGAACCGGTATCAAATACCCAGGTGCTACTGCGAGCATTAGTAAGGTACACATCAATAACATGTATATCACATATACCTTTGCTCACCTTGCCATCCTTCTTATCCGCCAAATACTTGGGGCAGTTCCGCTTCCAGTGACCAGTCTGCTTGCAGTAGAAGCACTCAGTTTCAGGCTTAGGTCCAGACTTGGGTTTCTTCTCTTGAGCAGCAACTTGCTTGCTGTTCTTCTTGAAGTTCCCCTTCTTTTTCCCTTTGCCCTTTTTCTTGAAACTAGTGGTCTTGTTGACCATCAACACTTGATGCTCCTTCTTGATTTCTACCTCCGCAGCTTTCAGCATTGCGAAGAGCTCGGGAATAGTCTTATTCATCCCTTGCATATTATAGTTCATCACGAAGCTCTTGTAGCTTGGTGGAAGTGATTGGAGAATTCTGTCAATGACGCTATCATCCGGAAGATTAACTCCCAGTTGAATCAAGTGATTACAATACCCAGACATCTTGAGTGTATGCTCACTGACAGAACTGTTCTCCTCCATCTTGGAGCTATAGAACTTATTGGAGACTTCATATCTCTCAATCCGGGCATTTGCTTGAAATCTTAACTTCAACTCCTGGAACATCTCATATGCCCCATGATGTTCAAAATGTCGTTGAAGTCCCGGTTCTAAGCCGTAAAGCATGGCACATTGAACTATCGAGTAGTCATCAGCTTTGCTCTGCCAGACGTTCATAACATCTGGTGTTGCTCCAGCAGCAGGCCTGGCACCCAGCGGTGCTTCCAGGACGTAATTCTTCTATGCAACAATGAGGATAATCCTCAAGTTACGGACCCAGTCCATGTAATTGCTACCATCATCTTTCAACTTTGCTTTCTCAAGGAACGCATTAAAATTCAACGGAACAACAGCACGGGTCATCTATCTACAATCAAACATACATAAGCAAGATACTATCAGGTACTAAGTTCATGATAAATTTAGGTTCAATTAATCATATTACTTAAAGAACTCCCACTTAGATAGACATCCCTCTAATCCTCTAAGTGATTACGTGATCCAAATCAACTAAACCATGTCCGATCATCACGTGAGATGGAGTAGTTTCATTGGTGAACATCACTATGTTGATCATATATACTATATGATTCACGCTCGACCTTTCGGTCTCCGTGTTCCGAGGCCATATCTGTATATGCTTGGCTCGTCAAGTATAACCAGAGTATTCCGCGTGTGCAACTGTTTTGCACCCGTTGTATTTGAATGTAGAGCCTATCACACCCGATCATCACGTGGTGTCTCAGCACGAAGAACTTTCGCAATGGTGCATACTCAGGGAGAACACTTCTTGATAATTAGTGAGAGATCATCTTATAATGCTACTGTCAATCAAAGCAAGATAAGATGCATAAAAGATAAACATCACATGCAATCAATATAAGTGATATGATATGGCCATCATCATCTTGTGCTTGTGATCTCCATCCTCGAAGCACCGTCGTGATCACCATCGTCGCTGGTGCGACACCTTGATCTCCATCGTAGCATCATTGTCATCTCGCCAATCTCATGCTTCCACGACTATCGCTACCGCTTAGTGATAAAGTAAAGCATTACAGCGCGATTGCATTGCATACAATAAAGCGACAACCATATGGCTCCTGCCAGTTGCTGATAACTCGGTTACAAAACATGATCATCTCATACAATAAAATTTAGCATCATGTCTTGACCATATCACATCACAACATGCCCTGCAAAAACAAGTTAGACGTCCTCTACTTTGTTGTTGCAAGTTTTACGTGGTTGCTACGGGCTTAAGCAAGAACCAATCTTTCCTACGCATCAAAACCACAACGATAGTTTGTCATGTTGGTGCTGTTTTAACCTTCGCAAGGACCGGGCGTAGCCACACTCGGTTCAACTAAAGTTGGAGAAACTATCACCCGCTAGCCACCTTTGTGCAAAGCACGTCGGGAGAACCGGTCTCGCGTAAGCGTACGCGTAATGTCGGTCTGGGCCGCTTCGTCCAACAATACCGCCGAACCAAAGTATGACATGCTGGTAAGTAGTATGACTTATATCGCCCACAACTCACTTGTGTTCTACTCGTGCATATAACATCAACACATAAAACCTAGGCTCGGATGCCACTGTTGGGTTTCGTAGTAATTTCAAAAAAAATCCTACGCACACGCAAGATCATGGTGATGCATAGCAACGAGAGGGGGAGAGTGTGATCTACGTACCCTTGTAGATCGACAACGGAAGCGTTAACTTGGTTGATGTAGTCGTACATCTCCACGGCCCGACCGATCAAGCACTGAAACTACGACACCTCCGAGTTCTAGCACACGTTTAGCTCGATGACGATCCCCGGACTCCGATCCAGCAAAGTGTCGGGGAAGAGTTCCGTCAGCACGACGGCGTGGTGACGATCTTGATGTTCTACCGTCGCAGGGCTTCGCCTAAGCACCGCTACAATATTATCGAGGACTATGGTGGAAGGGGGCACTGCACACGGCTAAGAATATGATCACGTGGATCAACTTGTGTCTCTAGGGGTGCCCCTTGCCTCCGTATATAAAGGCTCAAATGGGGGGGGCGGCCAAGAGGATGCGCGCCAGGAGGAGTCCTACTCCCTTCGGGAGTAGGACTCCCCCCCTTTCGTAGTTGGAATAGGATTCGCGGAGGGGGGAAAAGAGGAGAGAGAGGAGGAAGGGGGGCCGGCCCCCTCTCCTTGTACTATTCGGACCAACGGGGGGAGGGGCGCGCGGCCCATCTATGGCCACCTCTCCTCTCTTCCACTAAGGCCCACTAAGGCCCATATACCTCCCGGGGGGTTCCGGTAACCTCCCGGTACTCCGGTAAAATCCCAATTTCACCCAGAACACTTTCGATATCCAAACATAGGCTTCCAATATATCAATCTTTATGTCTCGACCATTTCGAGACTCCTCTTCATGTCCGTAATCACATCCAGGACTCCGAACAAACTTCGGTACATCAAAATGTATAAACTCATAATATAACTGTCATTGTAACCTTAAGCGTGCGGACCCTACGGGTTCGAGAAAAATGTAGACATGACCGAGACACGTCTCCGGTCAATAACCAATAGCGGAACCTGGATGCTCATATTGGCTCCTACATATTCTACGAAGATCTTTTATCGGTCAGACCGCATAACAACATACGTTGTTCCCTTTGTCACCGGTATGTTACTTGCCCGAGATTCGATCGTCGGTATCCATACCTAGTTCAATCTCGTTACCGGCAAGTCTCTTTTCTCATTCCGTAATACATCATCCCGCAACTAACTCATTAGTTGAAATGCTTGCAAGGCTTCAGTGATGTGCATTACCGAGAGGGCCCAGAGATACCTCTCCGACAATCGGAGTGACAAATCCTAATCTCGAAATACGCCAACCCAACATGTACCTTTGGAGACACCTGTAGAGCACCTTTGTAATCATCCAGTTACGTTGTGACATTTGGTAGCACACAAAGTGTTCCTCCGGCAAACGGGAGTTGCATAATCTCATAGTCATAGGAACATGTATAAGTCATGAAGAAAGCAATAGCAACATACTAAACGATCGGGTGCTAAGCTAATGGAATGGGTCATGTCAGTCAGATCATTCAACTAATGATGTGATCCCGTTAATCAAATGACAACTCTTTGTCCATGGTTAGGAAACATAACCATCTTTGATTAACGAGCTAGTCAAGTAGAGGCATACTAGTGACACTCTGTTTGTCTATGTATTTACACTTGTAATATGTTTCCGGTTAATACAATTCTAGCATGAATAATAAACTTTTATCATGATATAAGGAAATAAATAAAAACTTTATTATTGCCTCTAGGGCATATTTCCTTTAGTCTCTCACTTGCACTAGAGTCAATAATCTAGATTATACTGTAATGATTCTAACACCCATGGAGCCTTGGTGCTGATCATGTTTTGCTCGTGGAAGAGGCTTAGTCAACGGGTCTGCTACATTCAGATCCGTATGTATCTTGCAAATCTCTATGTCTCCCACCTGGACTAGATCTTGGATGGAATTGAAGCGTCTTTTGATGTGCTTGGTTCTTTTGTGAAATCTGGATTCCTTCGCCAA
The DNA here is from genome assembly GCF_002162155.2 of Triticum dicoccoides. Taxonomy (NCBI): domain Eukaryota; kingdom Viridiplantae; phylum Streptophyta; class Magnoliopsida; order Poales; family Poaceae; genus Triticum; species Triticum dicoccoides. The sequence continues at coordinate 627,956,331 of NC_041390.1, read as the reverse complement.
GGCAATTGCACCAGTATTGTCACAAAAGATTTTCATTGGACCAGATGCACTAGGTATGACACCTAGATCGGATATGAACTCCTTCATCCAGACTCCTTCGTTTGCTGCTTCCGAAGCAGCTATGTACTCCGCTTCATATGTAGATCCCGCCACGACGCTTTGTTTAGAACTGCACCAACTGACAGCTCCACCGTTTAATGTAAACACGTATCCGGTTTGCGATTTAGAATCGTCCGGATCAGTGTCAAAGCTTGCATCAACGTAACCATTTACGATGAGCTCTTTGTCACCTCCATATACGAGAAACATATCCTTAGTCCTTTTAAGGTACTTCAGGATGTTCTTGACCGCTGTCCAGTGATCCACTCCTGGATTACTTTGGTACCTCCCTGCTAGACTTATAGCAAGGCACACATCAGGTCTGGTACACAGCATTGCATACATGATAGAGCCTATGGCTGAAGCATAGGGAACATCTTTCATTTTCTCTCTATCTTCTGCAGTGGTCGGGCATTGAGTCTGACTCAACTTCACACCTTATAACACAGGCAAGAACCCTTTCTTTGCTTGATCCATTTTGAACTTCTTCAAAACTTTGTCAAGATATGTGCTTTGTGAAAGTCCAATTAAGCGTCTTGATCTATCTCTATAGATCTTAATGCCTAATATGTAAGCAGCTTCACCGATGTCTTTCATTGAAAAACTCTTATTCAAGTATTCCTTTATGCTATCCAGAAATACTATATCATTTCCAATCAGTAATATGTCATCCAGATATAATATCAGAAATGCTACAGAGCCCCCACTCACTTTCTTGTAAATACAGGCTTCTCTGAAAGTCTGTATGATCACACTATCAAAGCGTTTATTCCAACTCCGAGAGGCTTGCACCAGTCCATACATGGATCGTTGGAGCTTGCACACTTTGTTAGCTCCCTTTGGATCGACAAAACCTTCTGGTTGCATCATATACAACTCTTCTTCCAGAAATCCATTCAGGAATGCAGTTTTGACATCCATCTGCCAAATTTCTTAATCATAAAATGCGGCAATTGCTAACATGATTCAGACAGACTTAAGCATCGCTACGGGTGAGAAGGTCTCATCGTAGTCAATCCCTTGAACTTGGTGAAACCCTTTCGCGACAAGTCGAGCTTTGTAGACAGTAATATTACCGTCAGTGTCAGTCTTCTTCTTGAAGATCCATTTATTCTTAATTTCTTGCCGATCATTGGGCAAGTCAACCAAAGTCCACACTTTGTTCTCATACATGGATCCCATCTCAGATTTCATGGCTTCAAGCCATTTTGCGGAATCTGGGCTCACCATCGCTTCTTCATAGTTCGTAGGTTCATCATGATCTAGCAGCATAACTTCCAGAACAGGATTACCGTACCACTCTGGCGCGGATCTCACTCTGGTTGATCTACGAGGTTCAGTAGTATCTTCTCCTGAAGTTTCATGATTATTATCATTAGCTTCCTCACTAATTGGTGTAGGTGTCACAGAAACAGTTTTCTGTGATGCACTACTTTCCAATAAGGGAGCAGGTATAGTTACCTCGTCAAGTTCTACTTTCCTCCCACTCACTTCTTTCGAGAGAAACTCCTTCTCTAGAAAGTTTCCGAACTTAGCAACAAAAGTCTTGCCTTCGGATCTATGATAGAAGGTGTATCCAATAGTCTCCTCTGGATATCCTATGAAGACACATTTCTCCGATTTGGGTTCGAGCTTATCAGGTTGAAGCTCTTTCACATAAGCATCGCAGCCCCAAACTTTCAGAAACGACAACTTTGATTTCTTGCCAAACCATAGTTCATAAGGTGTCGTCTCAACGGATTTTGATGGTGCCCTATTTAATGTGAATACGGTCGTCTCCAAAGCATAACCCCAAAACGATAGCGGTAAATCAGTAAGAGACATCATTGATCGCACCATATCTAGTAAAGTACGATTACGATGTTCAGACACTTCATTACGCTGTGGTGTTCCGGGTGGCGTGAGTTGCGAAACTATTCCGCATTGTGTCAAATGTACACCAAACTCGTAACTCAAATATTCTCCTCCACGATCAGATCGTAGAAACTTTATTTTCTTGTTACGATGATTTTCAACTTCACTCTGAAATTCTTTGAACTTTTCAAACGTTTCAAACATATGTTTCATTAAATAGATATACCCATATCTGCTTAAGTCATCTGTGAAGGTGAGAAAATAACGATATCCGCCACGAGCCTCAATATTCATCGGACCACATACATCTGTATGTATGATTTCCAACAAATCTGTTGCTCTCTCCATAGTACCGGAGAACGGCGTTTTAGTCATCTTGCCCATGAGGCACGGTTCGCAAGTACCAAGTGATTCATAATCAAGTGGTTCCAAAAGTCCATCAGTATGGAGTTTCTTCATGCGCTTTACACCGATATGACCTAAACGGCAGTGCCACAAATAAGTTGCACTATCATTATCAACTTTGCATCTTTTGGCTTCAACATTATGAATATGTGTGTTACTACTATCGAGATTCAATAAGAATAGACCACTCTTCAAGGGTGCATGACCATAAAAGATATTACTCATATAAATAGAACAACCATTATTCTCTAATTTAAATGAATAACCGTCTCGCATCAAACAAGATCCAGATATAATGTTCATGCTTAACGCTGGCACCAAATAACAATTATTTATGTCTAATATTAATCCCGAAGGTAGATGTAGAGGTAGCGCGCCGACCGCGATCACATCGACGTTGGAACCGTTTCCGACGCGCATCGTCACCTCGTCCGTAGCTAATCTTCGCTTAATCTGTAGTCCCTGTTTCGAGTTGCAAATATTAGCAACAGAACCGGTATCAAATACCCAGGTGCTACTACGAGCATTAGTAAGGTACACATCAATAACATGTATGTCACATATACCTTTGTTCACCTTGCCATCCTTCTTATCCGCCAAATACTTGGGGCAGTTCCGCTTCCAGTGACCAGTCTGCTTGCAGTAGAAGCACTCAGTTTCAGGCTTAGGTCCAGACTTGGGTTTCTTCTCTTGAGCAGCAACTTGCTTGCTGTTCTTCTTGAAGTTCCCCTTCTTTTTCCCTTTGCCCTTTTTCTTGAAACTAGTGGTCTTGTTGACCATCAACACTTGATGCTCCTTCTTGATTTCTACCTCCGCAACTTTCAGCATTGCGAAGAGCTCGGGAATAGTCTTATTCATCCCTTGCATATTATAGTTCATCACGAAGCTCTTGTAGCTTGGTGGAAGTGATTGGAGAATTCTGTCAATGACGCTATCATCCGGAAGATTAACTCCCAGTTGAATAAAGTGATTACAATACCCAGACATCTTGAGTATATGCTCACTGACAGAACTGTTCTCCTCCATCTCGCAGCTATAGAACTTATTGGAGACTTCATATCTCTCAATCCGGGCATTTGCACATCTCATATGCCCCATGACATTCAAAAACTCGTTGAAGTCCCGGTTCTAAGCCGTAAAGCATGGCACATTGAACTATCGAGTAGTCATCAGCTTTGCTCTGCCAGACGTTCATAACATCTGGTGTTGCTCCAGCAGTAGGCCTGGCACCCAGCGGTGCTTCCAGGACGTAATTCTTCTATGCAGCAATGAGGATAATCCTCAAGTTACGGACCCAGTCCGTGTAATTGCTACCATCATCTTTCAACTTTGCTTTCTCAAGGAACGCATTAAAACTCAACGGAACAACGACACGGGTCATCTATCTACAATCAAACATACATAAGCAAGATACTATCAGGTACTAAGTTCATGATAAATTTAGGTTCAATTAATCATATTACTTAAAGAACTCCCACTTAGATAGACATCCCTCTAATCCTCTAAGTGATTACGTGATCCAAATCAACTAAACCATGTCCGATCATCACGTGAGATGGAGTAGTTTCATTGGTGAACATCACTATGTTGATCATATATACTATATGATTCACGCTCGACCTTTCGGTCTCCGTGTTCCGAGGCCATATCTGTATATGCTTGGCTCGTCAAGTATAACCTGAGTATTCCGCGTGTGCAACTGTTTTGCACCCGTTGTATTTGAATGTAGAGCCTATCACACCCGATCATCACGTGGTGTCTCAGCACGAAGAACTTTCGCAACGGTGCATACTCAGGGAGAACACTTCTTGATAATTAGTGAGAGATCATCTTATAATGCTACCGTCAATCAAAGCAAGATAAGATGCATAAAAGATAAACATCACATGCAATCAATATAAGTGATATGATATGGCCATCCTCATCTTGTGCTTGTGATCTCCATCCTCGAAGCACCGTCGTGATCACCATCGTCACCGGCGCGACACCTTGATCTCCATTGTAGCATCGTTGTCGTCTCGCCAATCTCATGCTTCCACGACTATCGCTACCGCTTAGTGATAAAGTAAAGCACTACAGCGCGATTGCATTGCATACAATAAAGCGACAACCATATGGCTCCTGCCAGTTGCTGATAACTCGGTTACAAAACATGATCATCTCATACAATAAAATTTAGCATCATGTCTTGACCATATCACATCACAACATGCCCTGCAAAAACAAGTTAGACGTCCTCTACTTTGTTGTTGCAAGTTTTACGTGGTTGCTACGGGCTTAAGCAAGAACCAATCTTACCTACGCATCAAAACCACAACGATAGTTTGTCATCTTGGTGCTGTTTTAACCTTCGCAAGGACCGGGCGTAGCCACACTCGGTTCAACTAAAGTTGGAGAAACTGTCACCCGCTAGCCACCTTTGTGCAAAGCACGTCGGGAGAACCGGTCTCGCGTAAGCGTACGCGTAATGTCGGTCCGGGCCGCTTCGTCCAACAATACCGCCGAACCAAAGTATGACATGCTGGTAAGTAGTATGACTTACATCGCCCACAACTCACTTGTGTTCTACTCATTCATATAACATCAACACATAAAACCTAGGCTCGGATGCCACTGTTGGGTTTCGTAGTAATTTCAAAAAAATTCCTACGCACACGCAAGATCATGGTGATGCATAGCAACGAGAGGGGGAGAGTGTGATCTACGTACCCTTGTAGATCGACAACGGAAGCGTTAACTTGGTTGATGTAGTCATACGTCTCCACGGCCCGACCGATCAAGCACTGAAACTACGACACCTCCGAGTTCTAGCACACGTTCAGCTCGATGACGATCCCCGGACTCCGATCCAGCAAAGTGTCGGGGAAGAGTTCCGTCAGCACGACGGCGTGGTGACGATCTTGATGTTCTACCATCGCAGGGCTTCGCCTAAGCACCGCTACAATATTATCGAGGACTATGGTGGAAGGGGGCACCGCACAAGGCTAAGAATATGATCACGTGGATCAACTTGTGTCTCTAGGGTGCCCCTTGCCTCCGTATATAAAGGCTCAAAGGGGGGAGGGAGGCCAAGAGGATGCGCCGGGAGTAGGACTCCCCCCTTTCCTAGTTGGAATAGGATTCGCGGAGGGGGGAAAAGAGGAGAGAGAGGAGGAAGGGGGGCCGGCCCCCTCTCCTTGTCCTATTCGGACCAAGGGGGGGAGGGGCGCGTGGCCCATCTATGGCCACCTCTCCTCTCTTCCACTAAGGCCCACTAAGGCCCATATACCTCCCGGGGGGTTCCGGTAACCTCCCGGTACTCCGGTCAAATCCCGATTTCACCCGAAACACTTCCGATATCCAAACATAGGCTTCCAATATATCAATCTTTGTGTCTCGACCATTTCAAGACTCCTCGTCATGTCCGTGATCACATCCGGGGCTCCGAACAAACTTCGGTACATCAAAATGTATAAACTCATAATATAACTGTCATTGTAACCTTAAGCGTGCGGACCCTATGGGTTCGAGAACAATGTAGACATGACCGAGACACGTCTCCGGTCAATAACCAATAACGGAACCTGGATGCTCATATTGGCTCCTACATATTCTACGAAGATCTTTTATCGGTCAGACCGCATAACAACATACGTTGTTCCCTTTGTCACCGGTATGTTACTTGCCCGAGATTCGATCGTCGGTATCCCATACCTAGTTCAATCTCGTTACCGGCAAGTCTCTTTTCTCATTCCGTAATACATCATCCCGCAACTAACTCATTAGTTGCAATGCTTGCAAGGCTTCAGTGATGTGCATTACCGAGAGGGCCCAAAGATACCTCTCCGACAATCGGAGTGACAAATCCTAATCTCGAAATACGCCAACCCAACATGTACCTTTGGAGACACCTGTAGAGCACCTTTATAATCACCCAGTTATGTTGTGATGTTTGGTAGCACACAAAGTGTTCCTCCGGCAAACGGGAGTTGCATAATCTCATAGTCATAGGAACATGTATAAGTCATGAAGAAAGCAATAGCAACATACTAAACGATCGGGTGCTAAGCTAATGGAATGGGTCATGTCAGTCAGATCATTCAACTAATGATGTGATCCCGTTAATCAAATGACAACTCTTTGTCCATGGTTAGGAAACATAACCATCTTTGATTAACGAGCTAGTCAAGTAGAGGCATACTAGTGACACTCTGTTTGTCTATGTATTCACACATGTATTATGTTTCCGGTTAATACAATTCTAGCATCAATAATAAACTTTTATCATGATATAAGGAAATAAATAATAACTTTATTATTGCCTCTAGGGCATATTTCCTTCACACATTTATTGTTAGATGGACCTCAAATTTTGTGGAGAGCTATGATTTGGAAATATAGAAGATGTGGCAAAATTTCAGCTCATTAGGATATGCCTAGCTAGTACTTCCTTCACAACAGTTCGAGTTGAAAAAAAACTTTGAAAATTTGCTGAGGAAGATTTACCAGGCAAATGGAGTTGAATATTGTCATGAGGCAATGATTTGGATAGTAAAGAATGCCCAATTTTTTTGGAATTTTGGGAATGACAGAAATATATGTTGCTTCACAACCTAGGATAAAAATTGACACATGGACATGACACATAGGCAAAACTGATGAGGTGGCGCCTAGTCATAGCAATCCACTACAATTTACAAGGTTATGACCATCTATATTGGTCGTGATCAGCTAGAAATAAGGCAGCGGACCAGTGTTGTCTGCTTCATGACCATTTCGTGTAAGGAAATTACGACCTTTCTAACCAAAATGGTCGTTATAGTTTAGGGTTTAGAGTCCCCCGAGCAGCTTTTGACAAATTGGTCTCAAATGGTCGTAGATTTATGATCAATTCTTTCAAGGTCATTGACAGAAGATCAGAAGTTGACATATTTCTTGTAGTGATTCCCGATGCCAGTGGCCGATGAGACCACAATGGCAACAAAAAAGTAGGAAGCTTCTCGTGCTGCACTTGATACCAGACCTTCTTTTCTTCCTTGGTGATTTGACACAACCTGGTAAGCCTCTTGTTCACAGCAATCTTTGCATGCACACGGACAAACTTGCCAACATAGCCAGCCGGGAGTCTAATACGAACTTCTAGTATCTCGCCCATAGGACCACACATGCCTTTGATTCACGTCATCCTGAAGATAGTTACCTGGCAGCCTTAGAACTCGGTCCCAGATGGCAAACTTATTCAGTACTACCTCTCTTGGGTTTTGGAACCCGTCGTACTCTTCTAATCACAGCTTGGCACCGAAGCAACCATGGCCCCATGTTCATAGCCTTGTTCGAGTCTCCCAGGGAAACCAATTGCACCGTGAATAGATTCTCATCAAGTCTCCTCCACACAACCTCCTTTGCAGGGTTCCACGCCGAGCGCGTGTTCACATACAACGCAGTAGGGTTGAAGCCTGGTGGTGTTTCGCAAACAGAAAGGAATAAAAAGGTGGAAAGAAGAAATATTGCATGATTCATCATGGTGTCAGAGAGTTAGAATCTGGCTCAAACATTTTTTTTAATATTTTCCAAAAACGAAAAACGTAAAACGGGCCGGCCCAACTTGGACTGCTGCAGGCACCTGTTTGCAAATTGCACTAGAACGGGCGTCTGCAGCGTCAAATATGAATTGCACTAGAAAGAGCTTCTATTCTGCACTGCAAGCGCCGGTAAGCGTTGTCGCTTGCAAGGGAAGCGAAGCGGGCCGGCCCAGTAATCTGCTGAAGAAAAGCAAGCGCAAGGAGAAAAAACAGAAAAATAATTCTTGATCAATTTTGGAAAAAATCAGCAATTTTGAATAATAGTTTATCAATTTTGAAAAAAATCATGAAAATTAAAATTTCATCGATTTGAAAAAGTTCATCAAAAAGAAAACAAAAATCAAGAAATTATCAAACAAAACCGGTCTAGAAAATACCAAATCTGAAAAAAGGCCGGGAAGCTTCTGGAAGCTTCCCAAAACCATAGATCCAACTCCCGTGTTGATGTGTCTGGGGGGTTGTACCGAAGAAGAAGTATTATCTATAGGACAACTGCTTTGCAAGCTCATGACAAAGAAGAAGCATTTAATTTGTTCCAAAACAAAGGCAGGACGATTCATCCACGTCAAGCTCAGCACAAAGAGTTGACTTATACGGCACCAAAAGCAAGCTAGTGGTAATGCAAAATAGTAAAAAGCTTTAATGTTAATCCCCATGTTTCCTTAATAGGAAGACAAGTTTAGGATATATATATATACTATGCAGGATAACTGATTTTCAGGTTACAAAGAAGAAATATCCGGTCTGTCGCAAAAGCAAGACAACATTGAGTTCAACACTAACAGCAGGATACAGACAGATAGTCATAATAAATTGCAGTGTATGGTTGTCGATGAACGGTACATTACAGATAGCCAAGAGCGGCAAAACTCAAATGCACCATAACTCCATAAGTGACAGGGTTTCCTGAATGCCAAGTTATACCAGAAAGATCATCTTCTGGTAAATGTGAGAGAGGATGGGAGGAAATAGACACGATGTCATTAGAGATCAGGTTTACAGAAACCATTGAAGGGTTATTTTTTTTTCAAGACCCCTTAAATGGTAGTTTTTTGTAGATAGTGGAGCTATTGGAGTTGCTCCTAGAAAACAAAACTTCCCTTATTTAAGGGCAAAGAGAGGTTCCGCATTTTTTTCCACCCGAGAGTTTACTTACAACATGTTCGACCAATCAAACTACAATGGAGATAGTAGATACTACTATTTATTTCAAATATGACTTCCGCATCACATATTACTTCTTCAAACAAAAGTTCAATTTGATAGGAGTGCAGTTTTGCATGCCTGAACACATAATTCTAGTGGGGAATAGCAGCTATTTGTCACAAGGCAACAATAGATGCCATTTCTATTGACGCACAGCCTGCCTGGTAAATTGATCAGATCATTATCCATGTCGTCGGTGATTTGACCTACGGAAAAATGTACAAACAAATGATTCACATTAGTATGAATTCGCATTGATTAACAAAGAAACATCAGATGGCACAAGAACAGAAAACAAACCAGTCATCAGGAACTAACAAAATACCTACTTCCGAACTAAATAGGAACCTAAATTATTACGCGAGTATAATGAACCTGTGCATGCACATCGACCGATTACCGGAGGTAGAATTGTGTAAACGCTTACATTGTGTAGTAGTAGCAAGGCATACGAGAAGAAGTAGAGAGAATAGGACTGGAGCAGTCATGTACTTGTCCATCTAGATAATGTAATGTAACAGTGGCGCTTGTTTGTGCTTACTAACAAGATTGAGATTGACAGGAGAATATGTGTTGTAAAGAAAACTGCTAGATGATTTGACCACCCACAGAAGCATAATCCTGTATATATAGAAATTTTGCGTGTGATTTGCATAAACCTTTCCATAGTTTGGAAAGATTAAAAAACAAGGTGGTGAAAAATGATTGCCATTAGTATTGAGTGAATATTCTCCTAAAATGGCATTCTATCATTACTTTTGTGCTCTTTTGGGACAGGTTTCCAAAATAGGGTTACAAAAAATGAATGCAGGTCGTCAAGTTATTATTAGTAGCTAGATTTTATCACCTTCTAATTATAGACGTTTGCCTAAATTGTACTCTGTTTTTCTAGTGGTAGCAAATTACTCTGCTTTAAAATTGTACCGGGCAAGATTTCATCTGTACGCATCCACAGACTTCAAGACATGCACACATGATCAGACAGAAGCTTAATCATACGGTATTGAAGCGGGCGGGTAATGGCTCATGGCTTGACAATCAAATCAGTATACTACCCTACCATTACCCTGCAAATATTGTTATGATCCCACTTTTTAGGCAGTCTGCCCACCCTTAATCTGACGTGTGTAGGCACAAGAAACAGTAAAATTGGATGACCTGCGAGGCTTCACAACGCTTTAACATGACTGGGCGTCTATTGAGTCGATGACCACTTGTGTTTGGGCCGGAGCTCCGTAGAACTCTTTACACCACCACTTGTGTTTTTTCGGGCCAGGATCGCTTACTAGTCCGGTGGATTGCTTCAGCTGATTAAAGTTTAAAACGGGGCGACGCTATACCTCGCTTCACGCGAGATGACAGGAGCGCTCGCTTCAATCACCTGCTCTAATGACCTGCCTAGGGTGCGAGGAGTTAAGCACTTGTTTTTTTTTCTCTTTCGCAATTTTCTGATGTTTTTACTTTTATTTATAAATGGAAATATTCTGAATATATATAATACAAAATCACTTTATGCAAAAATTAAAAAATATTAATCATGCATTCGAAAAATGTTAAACGTGTATAAAATATTTTTAATGTATATGAAAAATGTTCAATGAATAACATTTTGGCACCATGGCCAGCAGTGGCTGAGAAGAGAGTGAGAGGAACGAGCCGTTGTCCGCAGTGAGGATAAGGCTACGTGTTTTTTAGCAGTGAAAGTAACAGGTTGCATGTTTTTCTAAGGGGGGTAAGGCTGTGTAGGTGGAAAAAAAGTTTGAAATCGGAGCAGGTTTGAAAATATATAATATTGTTTAAATGTAAAAAACTGTTTAATACTAGTATAAAAATATATATTTTATATGTTTCACTTTTGTTAATCAGAGATGAAAAATGGATGAATTCCTGCTTTGGAAATATCGACGGGCATAAAAATTATGGACTGGACAGAAAACCCATCGAGTTTTACAAAACCAGAAGAGCCATACAAATAATTCTTCTTCTTTGTATGCATGGTGCACATAATAAGACAAAAGGTGTATTTTTGTATATGATTACATTTGCCCCATATGAGAGAGACAAAGATGGATTCTACGACTTTCAAAAAGCAACCATCGACAAGGGTTCTGAGGCGACGTTGTTGGAAGTGGTAAATAATTCAGCGAATTTTATGAAGCAAAATGATGCGCAAACGATAACATCTTATAACAAACCAGAAAGAGAAAATATAAATGTTATAATCGCTCTCTATATATAGATGTAGAATTTTTTTGTCAACTAGCATTGCCGGTGCATTGGATTTCAGTTATTTTTTACTGGTTATATTTTTTACATAGACACACACACGCACGCATGCAGGCACCAGAAAAATATTTAAAAATGGTCGTGGCAACGCACGGACATTCTACTAGTAGATGGGTAAACGCATTGGTTGGTTGCTTCAAAAGTTAATAATGGACATTTTCGTTAGGGTAAGTGCATTGGTTGGTTGCTTCAAGTGTTAATAATGGACACAGTGGCGTATAAGTTGCATGCCCAACAATGGACATCGTTTTTCTGTTTCGTGATAATGCACGACATTCAACTGTATGTTACAACGTGGCAATGGCTTAGGAGACATCGGATACGCCTTTTTTCCTTGGTGGCGTCAAGGGCGGTGCAAGCCTCC
>NC_041390.1:627904245-627944473 GCF_002162155.2 Triticum dicoccoides | reverse complement strand
AGGCCGGAGAGCGGGGTGGTTCGCGGGAGACTCCTCCTTTACAGTTCATGGGGAAGTACGGTGTGAAAGAGAGAAGACGCCAAGGCGAACGTGAGGTGGACGCCAGCCGGTTTTAAAGGAGAGAAGTCCAACAGGAAATGTCCCATTACGGCAGGAAACCGATCAAGCAGGAAGGGGATGGTCTGACAGGAAAAGGAAAGGGTGTGCCGTGGAGTAGGGTTTCTGTGTTGTGACGGCATGTTGGAGATAACATGGCGGATGGTCCAGAAAACTATATTTGCCTCCACGTATGGGATGGATTTGGGGGAGCCCGGACTGTCTAGACAGTTCAGTTCTCGGGAACCCGTTGGGCGCCCGTTTGATGTTCGAACGCGCCCAAATGTAAATGAGTATCGACCTTAATCATTTGATTGATTCATTTATATTTTGTTAGCCTGTAGCAACACACACGTGTTCTACTGATATTTATAGTTGTTTTATTCAATATTTAAGGAAGTGTGATGGATTACAGGATGTCTGTATAATTTATGAAAGCTTTTGGACGGCTATTTTTGGTTCAACTCCCCTTAAATGGTAGTCTTTTTACGGATAGTGGAGTTATTGGAGTTGCTCTTAACAAACAAAAGTTCCCTCATTCAAGGGCAAAGAGTGGTTTAGGATATGTTTTTCACCTCAAGAATCTAGTCCTACCCAGAGTTTACTTGAAACACGATCTACCAATCAAACGACAACGGATGTAGTACTCTTTATTTCTAAGAGCATATTCAGCCGTTGGAGTCCCCCGGGACAATCGCCGGGCCAAAAATAGCACGTCTTAGGGGGCAAAGCACCTTCGCCGGATGAAACGCAAGGACGGTTTCCCAACCGTTGGTGCCCCCCAGACAGTCGCCAGGCAAAAAGTGAATGAGCGGGCTAGAAAAAATGATACATGGAGGAATATTATTGGCTGTTGCTTCCGCTGGCGCCCCCAGCAGCCCCCCAGCGCGTTGGGTGTGGCCTGGGTTCGCCGGCACCTTTTTGAGGTCTTGGGGGCTTGGGGGCATGGCTGGGCCTTTTTTTTTGTCATTTTTAGCTCACCGGCAGAAGAAAAGGCGCCTGGGGGTGGCACTCGGGGAGGCGGCTGGAGATGCTCTAACTAGCAGGCGAAAGCGCGGCGGCACACCGCGCCCATCATGAAGCCTGTATACGTGGCTGTGTTGTTTCTTTTATAAAAGAAAATAAGATAGGTAAGTGAGTTGACAGTCGGTGATATGCAAGCCAATTTCACTCAGATCAATACCGAAAGGTACGAAAAAGCAGTTCACACGTTGTTACAAATACTTAGCCACTGTGGAGGCCGCAACTGCAGCCGTTCCTAGCCTTCACCTCCGCTACTCCCTCCCTCATTGTCATCGTCGGAGGCCGTCGGGCTAAGCCCTGTGGCGGATAGTGGCAGTGAGGATGTGTGCTGCCTCACCATGGTGCCCCAAACTATTCCTCGGATCCAAGGTTCCGGAGTCGCCATCTCCTTTTCGGTCGGCGAGTGCTGACCCTTCGACGTTTTCTCGCACTCATCGCCGCCATGGAAAGGCCCCGCATGAGTCCGACGTGGATGTTGCGGCTAGGCGGGCGGCGATGCCACAGACTGATCTACCTTGTTCAAGATCCATCATGCCTGCTCCTTGGCCGACATGTTTGGGCAAGGCTATCTTCTATGAGATGGAAGTCGATTATGATATGCTCCATCTTGATGTCGGTCACTGTGTTGACAACTCCGACCTGTGGCGGCGGCCTCACCACAAATTGTGGGGCCACCAAAAGGTCTTTGCGAGGGTTCCTCTTTCCAGATACAATGGTTGCCTTGGCAATGAGATGCATTCCATGGATGACGACTTTGGCGCAGAGGATATTATTGTGCAGTTGCAACGATCGGTGTTCTAGGCCAACGCATGCATCTGTTAGGATCGCGGGAAAGTGGTGGCAACAACACATGGTTAACTTTGATGGTGGTGCTTCCCGAGTACCACGTCTCGAGCACTGTGGTGAAAACCTAGACTTGGCCCGAGTTGGTTATACCCGACAATGGTGATATTTTTGCATCGTTATCTTGTTCGAGGCATTACTCGGATATGCTCATACCGGCTCTTCAGGGTGAAAACCTAGATTCTGGCCTCTACTGGTTGGATCCACTGATGGCGACACTTGAGCGACCCACTTTTCCTAAAGGCGTTGCCATTGACGAATCTCATTGTCCTTGTGGTGTTATGATATGACTGGTGCATATATGGTCATTGATGTAGTTTGCCGTTTGCGGATGTGATCGCTTCATTTTTTCTCTCTCTCTTAGGCTTAGCTTTGGTATTATTGTACTTTATTATTTGCCGATGTTTTTTTTATGTGTGTCCATCCTACCTATGCAGAGGCTGGGTGTGTCTTTACTGTGTTTGTATCCACTTGATGCTTCATTTTGAGTAAATAAAATACATCCTTTCTTGAAAAACAAACACTTAGCTATACTTTTTAGATATTCCAGCCAAAGTTGTTTCTAGCAAGATAATCAAAGTTTGAAAATCATCTGGAGCAACCAAAAGTTGTACAAAATGAAGCTTCCTTTGAATCAATGGACAATTGCTCTTGTATACATTTTAAAGATCATATTTGTACAGATAATACACCATAGGGGATGGATGTGAGTGTGTGTGTTCATAGGGATGAGTATAACTAAGCATTTGTGGTGTACTGAGTTGACACTGATTCTTGCATTTTCCAGAATTTATCCCGAAACCCTTAGTCATGAATAATAGCACGCACGGGAAACGGAATTAGAGATGCGTTATCAACCAAAATCAAGTCTAATTCTCACAGTCTAAATGATACTAATCTGATACTCTGAGGCCCATGATTTTGTTTTATTTGCTTATGCTATGGTATCCAGAGGAAAGAGTTGCTAGGTATTGCATCATAATTAACTTAACTTTATATGGAAGGTAGAATAAGCAAAAAATGTTGCGCTTTGTACTACTACCAACGTCATATGAGTAGGGTGTCCATGTGTGTGTTTATATGAGTGAATGTAATTAAGTATTTGTATTGTAGTGTGTTGGTACTGGTTTTCTCATTTTTTCTGAATTTATTTCAGGCTCTCCAAATGACGTTATAGGGGTAGAATGTGTGTGCGTGCATTTATAGGGGTGAGTGTATGTGAGCATCATCGTCGTATTTTGTTGGCACTAGGGCCCGCATTTTCTTGAATTTATTTCAGACTCTCTATCGATGATATTGTTTCCGAAATCACTAATTAAGGAGTACTTGTTGCAAAGATCAATTCAATTCCCCTAGTTGCGAGAAGTGGCGCATATGTAACGCGCCACTTGTCGCAACCTGAGAGTTTTCCCTTTTTTCATAGATTCATTTATTCAAAACGTTTTATCTCTCAAAACGTGTGTCCAAATCTTGATTCGCTTTCACCGTTGGATTTCTCGCGTCGAGATCTTCAAAACTAGATCCCACATTGATAGGTTTTGACAAACTTTTTTTTCACGAAAAAAACAGATGAAAAAGCCGAACCGAGAGCACGGGTTTTTTCCCTTTCTGAAAGAGGCACGTTCGTGCCTCTCAGGAAATCACAACCGTGCCTCTCGCGGAAATAAAACCGTGACTCCCGCGGAAGGAAAAAAAGAAAAAAAGTGGAAACACATTCTTTTTCTTTTTTCGAGGAGGCACGGCCATGACTCTCATGAAAGCACAACCGTGACTCTTGCGAAAGCAAAATCGTGACTCTCACGAAAGGAAAAAAACAGAAAACACTTTTTCCCCTTTCCGAGAGGCACGGCAGTAACTCTCGCGAATGCACAACCATGCTTCTCGCGGAAGCAAAACCGTGACTCTCGTGAAAGAAAAAAAAATAGAAAACGCATTTTTTTGCTTCCGAGAAGCACGGTCGTGACTCTCGCGAAAGCACATCTGTGCCTCTCGCGGAAGCAAAACTGTGACTCTCGCAAAAGGAAAAAACTGAAACGCGTTTTTTTCGTTTTCGAGAGGCACGGGCGTGACTCTCGTGAAAACAAAACCGTGCCTCTCACGGAAGCAAAACCGTGACTCTCGTGAAAGGAAAAAGAGAAAATGTGTTTTTTCACGCAAATGTTTTTTTCAAAAAAAAATTGATTGAAATGCTAAGGAAGACCGGTGGAAAACCAAAACGTCGAAAAACCCCGAAAAAAACCCGATTAAAATGCCGAAAACACATGCGAAAAAATAAAATAAAAATCAGAAGGAAGCGCCCAGAGCACGACACGTGGCAAATGGCTGAGAGCGCGCCAAATGGCGCTGATTGTGGCGAGGCTCCCGAAGGAGCACTCGTTAAGCAGTTGCTCTCTATTCTTTCGGGAGCAAGGACGGAGCTACAGTGTTGGCCTAGGGTTAATTGATCCTGATGACCTCGGCCCAAACCATGTGCATTCAAATAGCCCAGGAAGATAAAAGCCCCATTGGAAGAAAATATTTGATCTCAATCCAGCAGTAATAAGCCCACGGCCCCATTGGAAAAAACAATATTTGATCTCAGTCCAGCAGTAATAAGCCTACAGCCCACTGCTTGTACAGGCCCAAAAGGAAGCAACACGTACGCACAGTGCCCACCACCGATTCAGACGTCTTTTCCCCTCTCGTTAGGGTTTCTTCTCTCGGCGGCGATCTACGCCACCGTTGAGACATAGCTTCGTCCCTCCCAATCCTTTACCCGGGGATCTTGATTCGGGCTGATCAAGGGGTGGTCTGGTACCGCTACCAGCCTTGGTTGAGTATCATGGGAGGAATAGGGGTAGGGTTCACAGCTTTTCTGACACCCGACGAGGATACTCTTCGGGTTAGGGTTTGGATGATGGCTGAGGAAGGGGCCGGCAAGACCGGCGGCTCTTCTTCTACTAGTGAGATCGCGAGGCTGATGGAAGAACTGGGGCTCCAGGAAGACGATCTTGATGACGTGATAGTAGATGAGGCATCGGTTCCTCACGATGCAGTTCGCTGGATGGCGGTGGCCAGAGTCCATATAGATAAGCCATACAGCCAGACTTGGTTCTTCCGCAACATGAGATCGGCGTGGGATCTAGCCCAGGTGGTGAACTTCAAACCTCTAGAACCGAATCTGTATACATTACAGTTTAATTGCCTGGCAGATTGGGAGCGAGTTATGGATGAAGAACCATGGAATTTTAGAGGGCATGCAGTCATTATTACGCCGTATGACGGAATAACGCAGCCATCAAATGTTCAGCTGGATACTCTCAACATCTGGATTTCGATACACGACGTCCCGAAAATTTTTGCACATCTGGTGCCAGCCCTAGTAGCCAAGGTTGGTGAGGTTCTTCATACAGACGGGGATTCTTATGACTACACGGGAAACTTCTACCGTGTGTGGGTAAAAATCAATGTCCATAGGCCCTTGAAGAATGCCGTGTCGTTGATCCGCGATGGACAGAGACAGATCTACCGTGTCAAGTACGAACGTTTGCCGGATTGGTGTGCTGTGTGCGGACATTTAGGCCATGTTTTCAAGGAACATGGTGATGGGATACACCCAAAATCCGCATTAGTGTTCAAGGATCTGCGTGCGACATGGACGATGCGCTCTGGGCGTGGTCCGGGAGGAAACAGGGGACGCCGGGGCAGGCGGGATGGTCGCTCGGGTGGTGACAGAGGTGCTGGTAGCGAAGGAACCGGGGCATATGGAGCAGAGGGGACAGAACGTGAAGAGGAAAAACAGGATATCAGCATGGAGGACCGAAGCAGAAAGAGAGGGGTTCGCTCTGAAATAGGTGATAACTCGAAAGGGAATGAGGGCCAGTTTCTAGAAGATCGAGTGGACAACCAGCTCGCAATTGTTCAGTCAGGAGGAGGCATGGTGAGCCCTCCCCCAAAGAGGGACCCAAAGAGGACCAAGACTGGTTCAGATGGCATATCCGACGTGGTGGTGAAAAATTTGGCGGCCTCCATTGAGGAGAGCCACACATCCCAATGAGTGTTATGTGCTGGAACTGTCGCGGAGTGGGCAATGCCGCGACAGTCAACGAACTTCGCGACTTAGCGAGAAAGTTTGTCCCTACCCTTTTATGTATTGTTGAAACACAGATAGAAGGAAATAGGGTAGAGAATTTAGCTGGTACTTTGGGCTATGATAAATCTTATGCTGTTGAAGGTAGAGGTAGAAGTGGAGGTTTAGGCCTTTTTTGGAATAATGAAATAAAGATTGAAGTCTTGGGTTACTCTGATTGTCATTTGGATGTGTCTGTGGAAGAATCAAGTTTGGAAGAGTGGAGGCTTACGTGTGTGTACGGTGAGGCTCAAACCC
Organism: Triticum dicoccoides; assembly: GCF_002162155.2. Classification (NCBI taxonomy): domain Eukaryota; kingdom Viridiplantae; phylum Streptophyta; class Magnoliopsida; order Poales; family Poaceae; genus Triticum; species Triticum dicoccoides. The sequence goes on along the minus strand of NC_041390.1, from coordinate 627,938,145 downwards.
ACTTGAGGCACCAGACATGGACAGTGTTGAAAAATATAAGCATTTGAGCTCGCTCCCTTGGCTATGCATTGGAGATTTTAACGAAGTGCTACGTCCAAACGAGCATGACGGGATTGCTAGGCACAGCAATGCTCAAATGCAGGCATTTAGAGATACCGTGGACGTGTGCATGTTGCTTGATATAGGGTACAAGGGCCGTTCCTAGACATGGGAGAAGAAGGTAACTGGTGGATCCTATACACGGTGCAGGTTGGATAGGGCTTTGGCTAATTCCCCTTGGATGTCACGCTTCCCGGCGGCGCGCCTGGAGCATCTAGCTGCAGCGACATCGGACCATGGCCCTATTGTGCTAGATCTGGGACGCAACCAGACCAACTTAATGCATAAAAGCTTCTGTTATGAGTTAATGTGGGAAAACATGAAGACTTTCGGGAGACCATCGGGACAGCATGGGCAGCCTTAGGGCCATGTGCTACGGTTCATGAACTACAACAGAAGCTACTGGGTGTCTCAAAGGGTTTGACAAACTGGAGTAAAGAATCTTTTGGGAGTGTACGTCTGGAGATAAAGAACATGAAGAAGGAGCTTGATAAATTGCAGAGCGACCCTTTGAGGTGAAGTCCATCACATGCGGAACTAAAAATCAACGAAAGGTTGATTGGACTTTACCATCGAGAGGAGACAATGTGGAGATAGCGTGCTCGCTCGGAGTGGCTTTCTTCGGGAAACAAAAACACAAAGTTCTTTCATATGCGAGCGAGCCTGAGGAGAAAGAAGAATATGATCCGAGCTTTGCAAAACTCATTGGGAGTACTAGTTGACGACCCAGCGGAGCTGAGAGCTTTGGCCAATAACTTCTATCAAGAGTTGTACTCAACGGAAGGAGTGCAGGATGTGGAATCAGTCCTGGAGCATGTACCGCGAAAAGTTTCAGCGGCAATGAATGCGCAGTTATGTGCGGACTACACTGCTGATGAGGTTAAGTGTGCTTTGTTCCAAATGTTCCCTACGAAGGTACCGGGCCCCGATGGGTTCCCAGCCCACTTCTATCAGAAACATTGGGATGTATGTGGAGAGGATGTGACAAACATTGTGCTACAGATTGTCAGAGGAGAGATGAGTCCTGAATGTATCAATGATACCGTACTTGTCTTAATTCCCAAGGTGACAAATCCCACCCTACTCTCTCAATATAGACCCATAAGTTTATGTAATGTGCTATACAAAATTGCATCCAAGGTAGTTGCGAATAGATTGAAGCTTATCTTACCGGATATCATCTCAAAGGAGCAGTCAGCTTTTGTGCCAGGGAGGTTAATAACAGATAATATTATTTGTGCTTATGAGTGTCTGCACTTTGAGAAGAGAAACAGGTCAAAGAACAATAGCTTCTGTTCTTTGAAGCTCGATATGATGAAAGCTTATGACAGGTTGGAGTGGCCTTATCTGAAAGCTATCATGCAAAAACTGGGGTTTGCACAGGCATGGATTGACACAATTATGAACATGGTTTCATCAGTTTCCTTCTCAGTTTTGTTCAATGGTGAAAAACTTGAAGCTTTTAAACCATCCAGAGGAATTCGGTAGGGAGATCCAATCTCCCTTACCTTTTCTTGATTGCAGCAGAGGGCCTCTCGTGCCTCCTGAAAACTAGTTCTCAGTCATCACTTCTTGCAGGTGTTAAGGTGGCTCCCACGGCTCCGGGCGTTAACCATCTTTTATTTGCAGATGATAGCCTGCTGCTTTTCAAGGCGAGTGTGGAGGGAGCAGAACTTGCATCAAACCTACTGAACAGGTATTGTAATGCTTCATGTCAGAGAGTAAATCACGCAAAATCATCCATCTTTTTCAGTAGAGGATGTCCACAAGTTACTAGAGAGGGGGTGAAGAATAGCCTCCAGGTGCAAAACGAAACCCTAAGTGATCGCTATCTGGGCATGCCCACTGATGTTGGACAATCAAAGAATGGAACTTTCAGATATCTGCGGGATAGAGTGTGGGAGAAAATAAGAGGATGGATGGAAAAATTGTTGTCAGCTGCAGGAAAGGAAGTGTTAGTAAAGTCAATTGCGCAAGCAATTCCAGTTTATTCTCTGTCGTGCTTCGGGTTGCCAAGGGGTGTGTGTGATGATATAACCTCTCTAATTCGTCAATTCTGGTGTGGAAGTAAAAGAGGAAAGAGGAAACCAGCATGGGTTGCGTGGGATGTGATGACCAGACCAAAGTACATGGGTGGCATGGGATTCAGAGATTTGGAGCTGTTCAACTTGGCGTTATTGGCAAGGCAGGCATGGAGAGTCTTGGTTGATGATGAATCCCTGAGTTCTCAAATACTCAAAGCGGCTTATTATCCAAATAGCTCATTGCTTGATGCAACCCTTGGACCACATCCATCGCAGATTTGGAGGGCCATAATTGATGGTAGAGATGTGCTTGCTCAAGGAATCATACGGGAAGTGGGAGACGGAGAAACTACCAATATTTGGCATCATAACTGGATACCGAGACCAAGTTTCAAGTGACCAATTACTTCTCTAGTACCGGTTCCACCAGAGAAAGTATCAGAGCTTATTGATACAAACACAGCCTCTTGGAGAGCAGGACTAGTAAGAACGGTATTCACCCCTTTTGAGGCCGAAGAAATTTTGAAAATTCCGCTGTGTACCAGGAAGGTTGATGACTTTTGGGCTTGGAGTGAGACCCCGAGGGGAATATTCACAGTAGCGTCGGCTTATCGTATGCTTGTAACAACAAAGCTTGGCAGAGAAAATTGGTTGGAGGGGAGGGAGGAATCATCGAATATCAACATGGAGAGCGGGGAGTGGAATGACCTGTGGAAGATGCATGTGCCGTCCAAGATCAAAGTATTTGCATGGAGGTTGGTGAGGCACTCGATCCCGGTGGGAGACGTGCTACACCACCGCCATATGGCCACAACAGCAGCGTGTCCTCTGTGTGGAACCCAGGATACATGGAAGCGTGCTTTACTATAGTGTCCGATGTCTCGCTGCACATGGGCCTTGTCTTCGGTACAAGTGCTGGATCAGCTCTGTGTTGTGCAACACGACATTGCGAAAAAATGGTTGTTTGCCCTTAAAGATAGCCTCAATGCCGATGAATTTACCAGGTTGGTGGTCACCCTTTGGGCAATTTGGGGAGCTAGAAGGAAAGCTATACATGAAGGAGTATTCAGGAGCCCCCAATCCATCAACCACTTCATAAGTTCCTACTTATCAGAAATCAAGATGATATATCCTCAGAAGGTAGCAACAGCCAGAGTAGCTGCAGCAAGACCACGGCGGTGGCTGCCGTCGGTGGAGAATCATGCCAAGATAAACACCGATGCCGCGGTCGGAGGCCGGGGGAGCTTTGGCGCAGTGGTAGCAATCTGCCGGGATGCAACCGGAACGTTTGCAGGCGCGTCAGCTATCGTATATAGAGCGATTGGAGATCCAGCAACGCTTGAAGCCTTGGCTATACGTGAAGCCCTTTCCCTTGCCGATGATCTATACCTCCAGCGAGTTCACGTGGCTTCGGATTGCAAGGAAGCAGTTGAGGAAATATTGAGTGGTGGTGCATCGAACTACGGTGCAATTATTCAAGAGATTAGGTTACATGCACTTTCTTTTATTTCATGCAGAGTAGTTCACGAATTTAGGAGCTCAAACTTTGATGTTCACAATCTTGTGAAATATGCGTTGGGTCTCGGGTTTGGCCGCCATGTTTGGTTAGGCCAGCCTGAGGGTATTCCCTTCGTCCATGTAAATATTGTGACGGATGAATAAAGTTCCGCAGGGTTGCCTCAAAAAAAAAAAACCACCGATTCAGACAGTGCGCGACTGATCGCAGATTGCTCCATATACAATTTGTCAAAAAGAACAAAAATTGATATACGATGATCTCCTCCCCTTCTCCCGTGTCGCCCCCAGCCCCTCTATTCCTCGTGTCGCCCGGGGCCCTCTATTCGCCAGTTCGCCTGAACCGCCGCCTACCGTCCCCCAATCTTTAATCCTCTCCATCCGGTCTGCAGATCCAATTTGTAAGTGGCAATAAACTTGATTTATCCATCCAATTAATTTGAAGGAGCGAGATTTAACATCTTAAATTCTTATTCTCCTTATTATCTTAGGGTTTGTTTGACATGTAGATTTTTCTTATGATTACTTGAAGGTCTAGGTCGGTAATCACGTGGATTACTCGATCTAGATTAGGCCTTTTTAAGTTGCACCCCAATCACAATGTCAAGTAAGCTAGCAAAATAAAAAGGTACCTACTTTTGGGATCGGAGTTTATATTGTTATGATATATTGGCAACTATATATGAGTTCTTATTTATGTGAGGTTATTAAAAAAACATCGTAGACACGTTAGTTAACAAAAATTGCACATTTTGTTATCCATATATTATTGATACTTTGATTTTAAGGTGGGATACAAAGTTTTACTTGTTTGTGTTGACCTTAGCAACATGTTTTCCTGGCTTTGCCCCTGGGTGGGAGGATATGTTACTGTTGACCACGAAGACGTCTGTTGTGACTTCGGCAATCTCAAGATATTGTGCTAGCTCAGTATCTCGAAGATTATTCTCAGGTAGGGTAGATGCGTGTCCGTTTATAAGGGTAAGCGTATGTGCGTATATGTGAGCATCTATGTTGTACTGTGTTAAATAACTGTAGCAAACACAAAAGAGAAAAAACTTGTAGTAAACTAATTAAGAAACTAACACGTGTCAGCTTGAAATCCACTCACGCAAAGTACTTCAAACGCATGGCAAGGGCGCTAGCTTAGCATGTTTTATTCTTTCATATATATATGACTTCGCAATCACATATTGCTTATTCGAACAAAAGTTCAATTTGATAGGAGTGCACTTTGGCACATTCGAACGCATAACTCTTGTGGGTAATAGCACATACTCGTCACAAGGCAACAGTAGTAGTTCTTTTTTCTATGGACGCACAACCCGTGTGGAAAATTGATCTTATCATTATGCATTCCTTCGGTGATTTGACCTATAGAGAAATTTAAAGACAAGTTGACATTATTATGACTCGCGTTGATTAACTAGGAAGCACCAGATGGCACAAGAATAGAAAAAAAACATGTCATGCACTAACAAAATATCTACTTCCAGCATAAATAGAAAATTAAATCATTAAACGAGTATAATTAGCCTGTGCATGGACATATTTTAAAGACAGATTACCGAAATTAGAGTTGTGTATCCAGCGGCGCTTACATTGTGTGGTAGTTGCAAGGCATACGAGAAGAAGCAGAGAAAACAGGACTGGAAGAGTCATGTACTTGTCCATCTATATAATGTAATGCAATGGTGGCGCTTGTTTTGCTTATTAACAGGATCGAGAGTGACAGGACAATATCTGTTGTAAGCAAAACTGCAAGATGATTTTCCTATCCACATATGCACAATCCCATATATATAGAAATAGTCAGAGCAGGATTTGCATAAACCTTTTCATATTTAGGAAATATTTCCAACATAAGCTGGCGATAAATGATTGCCATTAGGATTGGATGAAGATCACTATCACTAGTATTAAAGGAGAAAGTGCGCATGTAGCCATCGCTCACACGGAGACATTAATGCGATATCTTTTTTGGAAACCAAGGACAAAATCAATCTGGAAATCAAGCGATTTATGCAATAAATTAGTTGGACACTTAGTTAGATGTACAATTAATTCAGTCCATTTAAATAGGAATTTTTCCTTGTGGAATCAATTTGGATATGGAGTCCTTGATGGAATGCGTATGTTGTAGTCGTTCGCACACAACCACTAAGGCTGGCCACAGTGGGAGTAACGTCACTAGTAACATCACATTTTTCAAGATAATTTTGCTTATGTGGCACATATTTAATGATGAGAGAGGTGATGGTGGTAACTTAGCTAGTTACTGTAACATCACACATATCAAGACAATATGAGTCTATAGGCTAATAAATGAACCATAACATGACAACACACATATGTTACTACCCACTGTGGAGGTAGTAACATAGCCTAGTAAAATGTGATATTACTAGTCTAAGTTACTCCCCATTGTGACTAGTCTAATGCAAAAACTATTTGGAAACCAGGTGCCGAATCAACATTAATGCAATTAATTACTAGTTAGATATTAATTAGGTTCATTTAAATGCGACCATATGTGCCCGCTTGAGTCAAGTTGAGTGATTGCAATTCCGTATTTTGAAAGTTCTAACACGAAACTGAACATGGAACCCAAGTTCTATGACTCCCGGCGATATTATCTCTTTTTTTCAAATGTATTTTCTCTAATAGTCGTGGATGATCAATTTTTCTAGCTATTCTTTGCAAAACTGCACATAATCTACCATTTCGCATCCCACCACTCTTCAAATATTGTCTCATCCCGTGGCAACACACGAATATTAAGCTAGTTCTCCTAAAATACTATTCTATCATTACATTTATGCTAGTTTATCTCCCTTCTTTTGGACAAACTTTCAAAATAGGGTGGCGAAAAAAGAATGTCGGTCATCAAGTTATTATTAGATAGATTTTATCACCTCTAGTTCGACGTGTTTCCAAATTATACTCATCTGAATTTATGTCTGGTGATAAAATAACCCAACCCAAATTACTAAAAGATTCTGGTTTGAGTACTTTGGTTACCCATGAAAGAAATATTGGAGGAAGCAGCCCCTAGACACCTTGCACCAGGCGACCACGTGCGGGATACACGTGTAGGAGACCCTCGGTCGCCGTCTTCCTCGAATATGGGGCTGAGGCCCTCGTCCTCGCCATTGGGATAGATGAGGCAATGAGCGGCGGGTCGTGAGTCCATCAAGAAGGCTAGTGCCAGTTTCAACTCGTTGCCATAGGCGGAGGAGGTGCTCCTCAACCTAGGCGACGGCAGATCTAGAACAATGAGAGGTCAAGGAGGAGGTGGACTATGTTAGCCATGGGGCATGGTCGAGACAGGAGCTCTGCCTGATCCAGAATTCATGGGCGATGGAGAGACAAGAGAGGGGGTGGTGGGGCGTGGGGTGAGTAGAGATGGTTGGTTGGGGTATCTTCTCTAATGGGTCGGGCCTATTTTGTGATGTGGGACGTCGGATGCATGTTTCTTTTGATTATTGTGGTCTATTCTGGTAACAAGCGATGATACCCGATTAGCGCTTGAAACCGAAATTGCAGATTAAAAAAGAAATAAACCCGAACCAGAAAAAACATGGTTAAATATTTCAATGATCTTGAAACCATGCATATAACAATGATCTTGGGCTTCATTTAATCCTTCTCTTGGATTTCATCAATTCATCTACACGACAAGTATAAACCATATATAATGTGTATCTGTCCTAGAGGTTAAGATGGTTGATAGAAAAAACATGGTTAAATATTTCACCAGGATAACACTACTAAGATTTGTGAAAAAGCAATATACATTACAAGATTGCATTATGAGCGTGGAGATATTGTTGAAAATGCAATAGTGGAGAGAATTGGTTATCAGTTTGCCTCTTGCCTTGGCCTCTCCAATGCTTCAGCCCTCACATTTACTATTTTTAAAAACTAAGTAGCGAGGTGGCCCTCACAAATGTGAGGGCATCATCTTTAGTGTCTTGCATGAGTTTAAAATAAATCATTATTTCAGAAAAAAACAATATGCATTTAGAAAATAATAATATTCCATGGCCACCACATACATTAGTTACCACTTGGACTGAATAAATGTTCACTTGTAAATTTAGATACTACTATATATTGTGCCATTCATCGAGAATCATGTTAGTTCACAAGAAGCAACCTAAATAGTGTAGATAGTTTTCACTTGCATACCGTGTATTTCCTATAGAACCTTTTTTTCAAGAGTTGTGTATGATATGGTTTTCTTAAATAAATGTTTAAGAAACTCTCAAATGGCGTTCTTTCTGCAAATGGCAAATATTTACTATATATGTTTCATGCTCACTAAAAAATGTCAGACCAAAAGAATGATTGAAACAGACAAAAATAATAAAAGATAAATGAATATGGACCATGAAATCTTTTGGTGTAATGATTAGGATTTAACGATTTTACTAAGCATAAACATGTTTGCGCCTGTTAACTGAAACTGAATTTTTAACATCTACACCATTTGAATATAAATGCGATGGATGGTAGTTTATGTAAGTTATGATGATTTACTAGCAACAAGTTGTTTAGATATACAATTTTAAAGATCTATTAATGGTGATTGGTTTAAATAGAGTTTTTATGAGTTAACAATGTGCTATATGCATATATATAATTATGGCCATAAATATAATTTGTTTATGTGTAGTTATGAAGATCTGGTTGTGTATGTGTAAATGGAGTTGTCATGATCAGATGACTGATTTGTCTACATACAATTGTATGCCCTTTTATAGGTTAACAAAAGATGTTATATAAATTGATCAATTAATGTATTATTTACATATCTCTCTATGTTATTCCTATTATGACTTTATCACAAGTGATATACTTGTGTGTGAAACTTATATTCTCTATTCTTTACCCACCTCAAATTTGTAATTCTAAAACCATTTAATGGCCTTAAGTTATGGTATAATAAATACATTACTAGTGAAGTTTAGTGCAAAAATATAACTGCATATGCTCTATACAGAAAGGAAATATTTTCTCATATTTTGCAACAAAATTTTGCATATATCTAAATAGTATACTATTAAGGACTCAGGTTGTTCCGGTCTGTATTTTCCCCAAAAGAATTATATAGTCCTAATGTGCCCGAAATATTTCAAGTTGGAATGTAATATTAGTGAGACATTTCTTGACAGATATATTTATAATTTTTTGAGTATGTGTTGTCCTGGCAATTCATCTTCCAGTGCAACCCAAATGTTTGCACTTTTATTTGTTCCATTTGATTTAGTAACAAGTTTTAAGTTTCAGCGATGTTCAAATAGTCTGACGACACCCAATCAAGTCACATGCATTTTGTTGTAATAAAAGATACCATGCTTCCTGCATTATCTCAAATATATTCGCAAGTTTTCAACTAAAAAAATTTCACAAGTTTCTAAGTCATGCTCTCACAACCATTGATATTTTAGCCCAGCCCTCACATTTGCATTTTTCTTTTCGTATTTTTCAATCGTTCGGTAACATGTTGGAAGTTTAAAAGACGTACAAACGAAGAACAATATAGGTTGAGATCATCTAAGGCCATTTATTTTTAGTTCTGTGATAGCTTCTTTCAGAAACTGCCCCCTCCTCAGCTTCTCCCAGAACCCACTACCCACTCTTTCATAGTTTCCTCAAGTATCTGGATCGCCGCTATCTGTCACATGCCTGTACAAGATGGACCCGCAACCTTATGTGGATCGTGTTGCCCAATACCTGCTTCCATGCTCTACCGTGCATGGAGGTTGTTTATCATTAACTCGACTCTCATCTCTACGGCGATCTACCTTATGTGATTTTAGATCTTCCGCCATGGTTTCATCTCCTGCATCGACAAGATTTGTCAGGGCTTTTTCTGGTGCGGACACGCCGAAGCAAAAGGTGAAGGTTCTTGGAAAATTGGAAGAGAGTTTGTACTCCAAAGGAAAAAAAAGCGACCATATGAACAAAACGATTTAGAATTTGAAGATGGGAGGTATCGATCCCCATTAATATTTCTTAAAAGCACTCTACCACCATTTGAGCTACATCCCCATTAATATTTCTTATATTAATTGAGACAATTAATATTAATTAATTGTGCTTAAGGATGATCAATAAGCCCGCAGTGATGTCATATCCTTGTACATTTCTGAATTACTCCTACTCCCTCCGTCCGAAAAAATTTGTCCGAAACTTGTTCATCAAATGGATGTATCTAGCACTAATTTGATGCTAGATACATCCATTTGAGGGACAAGCTTTTTCGGACAGAGGGAGTATCTCTTAAACTTATTTCACTTAATTGTATTCATCGAAAGATCATGAGTTGTACGAGATATGAAGTAAGAAACAGCGTGGATCTTGTAATTACTGCTTCACGTCTTGAGCCAAAGTCCGAGGAAGCTACGATCCTGTTTGCTTTGCTATAGACAAAAGCTAGAAGCAGGGCTACCTAGCTAGGATGGAAAGTAACTCTCCAGTTTGTATTAATTCAGTTTCTTTAATCTGCCTAAATATGTAAACAGAGAAGAATATGTAGTTCCATAATAGTTGCCTTAATCTGCCTAAGTATATAAACAGGAGAAGGATATGTAGTTCAAGAATGGCTCCCCAAGGACTTCTCGACATGTTCTTTGGCGTCCCCAAAACAATCGGAACCTTCTCTCCCGTCTTGGTGTTACATACATCGATACATTTATTGTCTACACAATGAATCATCGCATCGTCTTTTACAAGGAAGATGACGACCCATGTTCATGTCTGTCAAGCCATTCAGTAAGCACCTGCAGGTGTACCGTTTCTTGCTGCTGGAGCTAAGCTCACGGTGGTGTTGGTACAACACATCCGGCCGTGGAGGATGACCACACAAAAGACACTCAGTGTAGGCACCAAATTACGCTGCTGGAGTCGAAGATGGCAAGGTCCATCCTCGACATATGATATGGAGTAGTCAGAGGAGCAGATGATGCAGATGCGGGTAGGCACACCAAGAGGCAAGAGGACGCGCTGGACATCGTGTATGCGGTACACATAAAAACAGTTGCCGCTCCACTGTAAAGTACTTCCTCTGTAACTTTTTATAAGACCTTTTAGAGTCTGTGACAGTGTCAAAAAACGTCTTATATTGAGTTACATAGGAAGTACATCATATACAGGATAGGTTAGGTTGTTAGTAGGCAGAGAAGGAAGATCATGATCAGGACATTCTATTGTGGAATAAAGCTTACAAAACTGGAATGCTCAGAACAAGGTTACTAACACAATGGTTCTTCATTAAAAAGAAGAAATAGGCATAATCTGCAGAATCGAGAGTTGGTTGTGAAAGATGAAGGTTATGACCAAAAAGTAAAGTACATTTTTTTTTTAAAAAGGAGGATGTACCCCCGGCCTCTGCATCTGGACGATGCATGCAGCCATATTATTAATTATTCACAGAAACCATACAAGGTGATACATCAATAAGCCTAAAACCACCATTTTGGCAACACCGTTGCTACTCCTATCCCCTTGATGAAGGCGTGCCGAATGTCCGGTCCTAATACCAAACAGACATCGCACCAAAGCCTAACATCTAAAGCCGGGTGTCCCATCCAAGACACTACCTGGATTGGGTCCCACACCGGTCTGGCACACTCACAGTGAGCACCGCACGCTGCAAGGGCCGTCACCTCCATCATCCCTCGGTCCATCCTCAGAGCATAGCTGATGCACCAACCTTGCCAGGCCTCTCTGCCATCAACGCCACCATGATGCCAGACAGCTTCCTCCTCCTGCGCGAGTCCTTCTCCACGCATCAGACACCGAGTCTCCAGAGCGCCACACCGTCGAGAACCGCCACCATCAATGTGGAAGATGAAACACCGCTCCACCAAAGATGCCGTCCTCCGGTCCCACGAGCCCGTGTGCATCTCCAAGAATGATGCCCCCAAGTGGGAAACGACACCATAGAGCCGTCGTCATCCGATCTACTGATCTAGGGTTTCCCCCGGAGGTAGCAAAGAGTGGCTTTGAACTTCTCCACGGCGATGCCTTCTGAAAGGAAACGACGCAGACAGCGTCGCCGTCGTCGGCCTTGGCCATAGCCAAAAGCAGGTTTTCACCCAGATCTGATCGAAGACCTCCATCTCTCGTGCACGGGCCGCCGCCATCCCTGCTAGGATCTCAACGAAGACTCCAAGGAGTGGATCGGCGCCGCGGCGTCGTCATCGTTGTGGCCGCCGTCGCCGGCCAAGGGTCTCCCCCGATCCCAAGAGCCCCACCATCCAGTCACTGCCCACCACCCGGATCCGGCGAGCAAGGCCACACCGAAGCCCAGATCAAGCGGGATAAGGTGAAGGAAATGAAGCTAGCGCAGGTCGATCCAGATCTGGCGGCCGGCCGACGGATCACGGCTGCCATGAGATCCCACCACCAGGTCCTTGCCTCCCACGCGCCGGCAAGACGAGCAGCTCCAGGAGTGGTTGTCGATCAGAGGCGCCGTGACCGCTGCACCAGCCACCGCCACGGAGGCCGCACGTCCATCACCAAGGCCGCGAGAGGAAGATCCCGCCGCCGCTGGCCGCCGGCAGGCTTTGCCCGGCGACGTAAGCCAGCGGCGGCGAGGGGGAGACGCCAAGAAGGGAGCGCCGGCAGCGGAGATTAGTTTCCGCCCGTGCCGCCCGTGAGGAGCGACGCGGGCATTTTTTCTGGAATGAAAAGTAAAGTACATGACCTGCGCTGTTCATAATGTGCATGGATCATATATTCCACACGCGAATAAAACATTACAATTTCCTCATACCTCCTTTTTTTATTTGATATTGTTGCCATGTTGAAATTGTCCGAATGGGCGAATAGTACCACCAGAAGTGTTGGTTCTCTATAAACGATACATAATTTGAATGACATCATGCTACCAACAGAATGATTAAACCTGTTGTCCCATGCTCCATTATTTAGGTTGGCATATAGTACTAGGAAAAAAAATGCAGTGTGTATTGTCTTTTTTTTGCGGAAAAAAGAGACAATGGGTCTAGAAGAGCCTTCTCAGGCCATGTGCACGTTGGTAGACTGATGTACTTGGTTGCCTACATGCGGCGACACTAATGGCAATGTCGCTCGCTGGCTGGGAACGACCCGAGAAAATCCCATATCCTGGATCTGCTCAAATCATCTGCGGAAACTGCATAGCCACACAAATATGGTATACTCCTGCTTCTACAATGGTCCATTGGCACAACTCACACCATGGATTCCAGCAGTACAGAGAAATAGTATTGAATGGATGGACCACAAATCGTCAGGCAGATCCAAGATGATTTTTTTCTAATGCCTCCCAAATCTATACCTACAAGATTGCAGTCTTTTTCGTTTTCAAATAGTTTGCATTGCTTACCACGTATGTCAGTGGTAAGATTGTATGGACTCTGTCAGTATATTTGTATTGTTCGACCTGCTCCGATATTTATATAATAGTCTTGTACGGTAATACTCTAGTAGGTCCTCTGCCATGATAATCGTTGAATATTCTACCAAGTTATTTTGGTATTTGGATGCCATTACATATAAATGTATTATAATACATGAAGTGACAGAACTTACATTATCGGTGAATGTCATGTAATAGAATTGCTAACATTTAGGAAAAATATATTTAAGGCCCCAAACTAAATCAACATTGAAAATATGTCTCCTTTCATTAGTTTAGCACACAAAGGGCATATATAAAATAACAAATAATTTTCATAATTTTGTACTTGAAAGAGTCTCGGTGTTTATATTTGACAGTTTTTAACGTTGTCTTAGAAATATTGTCGTTTACGAAATAACCAAGAAATACTATAAAATATTATGGTAGAAGTAATCAACTGAAATATGATTTGTGTGAGAATAAGTAAGTTATAAAAGTACAAGAGTTTAGTATAAATAGCTTTGCATTGTGTCTGACCTTGAAGAGGACAAAAGAGAAGAATCTTAGATCGGTAAGATTTGTACTATAAATGAGAAGAGTACACTATATGTTTTGATGTCCATTATTGATATGGATATGAGGCGCCTGGTCCTGTGTAGCGCGGAGGCGGGACGAGATGAGGTGCCAGCAGTGGGACGAGCATAGACGGCGATGGCGGAACGAGCATATGGGTCGACGGTGGAACTACTGATCTATCGCTGCTTGATGCTAGGTAATTTAACATAATGGAAGGGTTTACTGAATTAACAGACTCTCTTGTTTATCAATGTTTTTAATACTCACACCATTATGTCATGCAAAATTATGGGGTACTTGTCTTTGCTAATACCTCCAAATTATTCTCTGCAGTGAAGAATGAAGCTTATTTATCGCAGGTCAGTGTTTTTTGTATTCAATAAACATTGCCAGGGGTGAAGCCGAAACTAAGCAGTGTGCATGAGGAAGGCAAGCGTGCTGACGAGAATGGGGGCGACCACGATGTGGCTAGCAAAAAGGGTGCATAGGATTTCTTATCACCCATGAGTCTGTAAATATGAGAGGTAAATTTTTTCAGTATAGTGCAAGACATGTTCTAAGTTTCATCTTCACGCAGGATTTTGCGCTTATGGCATTTGATCAGCTTTCTCTTGACATGCGTAATCACACCACCATCCTGATATTTCCAAATATTAAATTGCCCATGATTATGAGAGTAACCATAATAACAGATGAAAGTGGCGAGACTTGGTGTTGAAACAATGCAGGATCTTTACCCCTAGGACAACGACAATGCATACATTCATTTATGTATGTGAGGAGTTACGATATGATCTTTTGTTTATGTATGTCAACATTAATTTTTTCTGGATGAGATCAATAATGTATATATGAGATGTGGTGAAACTGAACATATGTTGTACTCGGCGTATTTGATTAAATATATTAACTAACGAACACATATTTTATTTATCGTCCAGTGGGAACGCATGGATATTTAGCTCGAGTTGTGCGTGGGTTGCTCTGAGGTACAAGCCAATGTGGAGGCCCCGCATCACCGCCGATGGGCTGATGTTATTGCACGTGGTGCGGCGACGCCCGTGTGTGCGCTGCTTGTGCTGGGCGCCGATGTGGTTGCCGCCGATCAGAAGGGATGCTGCTGGAGCTACTGCGGGATATAGTGCAGTCCACTGATGGAGCTGGGAGCAGACGCGGAGGCAATGGACCCGACTCTCTGTGTAGCGGCGGTAACCTGCTGATCCTTGAAGGTGCTGTGAGAAAAGATCGGTAGGTATTGATTCTCAGTTCTCACTACCTCCGCGTGATGTAATTAAAATTTCAAATCTTCATGTTTATTTTGAACTAATTTTTTCCGGCTCATTAGACAATATCCGTTACGGTGTGTTTGTTTGGGATCCAAAAAACGGCTCCACCAGCTTCTCGTCCGTAGAAGCCAGAGCCCAAACAAACGGGCAAAACTCGAACGTGCTCCAGGTAGCGCTCCTGCGGAGCACTCCGTAAAAATGCCCCGGAAGCTGCAGCTCGGAAAATGGGCTTCTCGCAGCTGCAGCTGGCTCCTAAAACGCAAAACACGCTTATGCCCCCCACCAAACTACATACTACCACCATAATGCCATGGAACGGTTCGTTCTTTTTCTTCCTCTCCCATCTGATCTCACACGCCAATAGGGTTTCGCTCGCTCCCCACCACCGCGGCGCCACCCATGGGATCTCCGGCGACCGGAGTACCTGCTCTTCTCCGGCAAGTGCATCGGCTCCATCCGCCCGGAAATCATCCTCCCCCTAGTTTCCCTGCCTCTCTCCATGCCGTACGCTACCACCTGCGCCCCCGAGGCCCAAACTTCTTCACCGCCGCCGCCGCCACCGGCGGCCCGAGCTCGTCGCCTACGACGCCACCTACTCGTCCAGCATGGGTGGTGCGCTGGCTGTGCGCCCCCTGCGTGCATGGAGCGTGGGTGGTGCGCTGGCTGTGCGCGTGTGCACGACGTGTGTGTTCTTGCTATGTCGCTGTTGTTGGTGCGCTTGTCGTGTGCTTGCTCTGCATCGGCTACTGTCTAAAATTAATTAACGGCATCATCTCTCGATTGCTACTGTCTCTAACCGTGTTGATTAATAAACTATATATAATTACTACTGTATGTTGTGTTGGGTTGTCATATGTCCAATATATGTCAAAATTATTCGTACTAGTGTAATTTCAGTTTAGTTCTCTGAAAAATAGCCATCTACAACAGAAACAGCTCTTAATCGGGTCATTTACGGTTAAATCAGTACAATCAACACTTAAACCCAATCTACAGAGCAACAAAGGGTGTTATTGTCATTTCAGCATGTTTCCGCATCAGCCGCAGCTGTTACAGCATGACTACCAAACGACCGCACCTCAGCTCCAAACTTTCAGCCGCAGCTAGCAGTTACAGTCGCTCCTTGCAGCTGCAGCTGAAGAAGTTGCAGCCCAAACAAACACATCCTTAGTAACTTACTTTCTTCAAATTACCTGCCAATGATCTTTGACAATTTTATACTGTTTTACTTTATTTCTAACTTTTATCCTGTAAATTCAGCTTGTTTTAAAGGTCCCCCATTTTTCTTTAAAATTGTACCAGTGAATTTGTATGTCTGCTCCATTGGGAAACATCTGCAACCTTTCAAGTTTGGCTTTTGCTCCATTGTTTCATATTTGTATGCTTTATTTTCATGTTCAGTCATTTTGGTTTTTATATACGACTTCTGTTTGTGAAAAGCTTTTTCGATGAAAGGTTATAAGATATATTACATTGCCTTTGTTGTGCTCGGGGATACATGGTGTACCCCCAAACAGGGCCCAAAGCATGTTGAGAGGAAGGACACCTACGGGAATTTGTTGGCATGAGCTGATGCGATCCCGCTGTGGCAATTGGGATGGGTAGATGGGGAGGCATGGTGGAGGCCGGCAGCATTTGGCAAGATAAGACTGAGCGAGGTGGCAGCAGTGTACAGTGGCACGGCTGTTGTGTGGCATCCGTCGCATAGACGTAGAAGGAGCACCAGCGACGCGCGCACATACACTGCTAGTGCTGCTAGAGGCCATGGGGCTGAGCGAGGATGCGAGTGGTACACGTACGATTCTTAGTGATCCGTCTTCACTGTTATTTTTATCTGGTTAATTTGCTTTTTGTCAAAGTAGTTTGCTAGATGATGAAATTTATCTTTCATTTTGTTCATTCTGCTCTAAATAATCAAACAAAAACTTTCAATGGAGTCAAAACCTTTACTTTTATCGCTTGGGAACCGCCACTAGCATGTTTAGCATGGAAGATATTGATAACTGAGGGTCGTGAAGTAAATGAGAAGGGTGCATGTCTCAAAATTTCATTGACCTCTATTTTTAAACTTCGGCTCTGGCAACTCTGCAAATCACTGATTCCCTCTCGGAAGGGACTTTCTATTTATTTTTATGTTGTGTCATCATCTTCTAAAATAAACGTCAAAACCTGAGAGCATTGTTGTCATGCTTATGCATTGTGTGTATCTAATATTGGGTGCATCATGACTGAATCTTTTCTACCATGAATTATAATGTTTAGTCGCTGCTTGAACTTTGGAGGTGCTCTGCATTTATATTTCACGGTCTCAGAAAGGGCTAGCGAGAGACCACTATTGTCATATTATATCATGGTTCTTTAGACAACACGTTGCTATTTGAGATGTCTTATTATTGCTCGCTAGCTGATTATGCCATTGATATGAGTCAATATAATTTTTAAGAGTTATTGTTGGCATTGTTAGTTATAATGATTGGCTGAAAACCCGGGTGTTGTTTAAGCTTATTTATGCAAACAAGAGCAAAAGAATTCATAATTTTTTTTCTTATTCACTTTTAGTTTATCAACTAAATTGCTTGAGGACAAGCAAATGTTTAAGCTTGGGGGAGTTGATACGTCTCCAACGTATCTACTTTCCTAAAGCTTTTCCTCTTGTTTTGGACTCTAATTTACATGATTTGAATGAAACTAACCCCGAACTGACGTTGTTTTCACCAGAACTACCATGGTGTTGTTTTTGTGCAGAAATAAAAGTTCTCGAAATGGAGCAAAACTTTGCGAGTAATTTTATACAATAAACAATAATTTCTAGAGCCAAGACCCACCAGAGGGGGCCACCTAGGTGGGCACAACCCACCAGGGCGCGCCCCCTCCTGGCACGCCCAGGTGGGTTGTCCCCACCTGGTGGCCCCGCAGACCCTGAAACCGACGCTGTAAAATCCTATTTTTCCAAAAAAATCTGGGAGAAAAGAATTATCGCGTTCGACGAGACGGAGCCGCCGTCACCTCCTGTTCTTCATCGGGAGGCCAGATCTGGAGTCCGTTTGGGGCTTCGGAGAGGGGGATCTTCATTCTTCGCCATCGCCAACCCTTCTCCATCGCCAATTCCATGATGCTCCCCACCAGAAGTGAGTAATTCCTTCGTAGGCTCGCTGGTCGGTGAGGAGTTGGATGAGATTCATCATGTAATCGAGTTAGTTTGTTAGGGCTTGATCCCTAGTATCCACTATGTTCTAAGATTGATGTTGCTATGACTTTGCCATGCTTAATGCTTGTCACTTTGAGCCCGGGTGCCATGATTTCAGATCTGAACCATTTATGTTATCACCATTATATCCATGTTCTAAATCCGATCTTGCAAGTTATAGTCACCTACTACGTGTTATGATCCGGCAACCCCGGAGTGACAATAGTCGGGACCACTCCCGGTGATGACCGTAGTGTGAGGAGTTCATGTATTCACCGTGTGTTAACGCTGTGATCCGGTTCTCTATTAAAAGGAGGCCTTAATATCTCTTAGTTTTTAATAGGACCCTGCTGTCATGGGAGGGTAGGACAAAAGATGTCATGCAAGTTCTTTCCATAAGCACATATGATTATTTCCGGAATACATGCCTACATTATATTGATGAACTGGAGCTACTGCCGTATCGCCCTAGATTATAACTGTCTCGTAATGAATATCATCCAACAAGTAACCGATCCAATGCCTACGAATTTATCTTATATTGTTCTTGCTAAGTTACTACTTCTATCGTTACTATTGCACTTGCTACAAAATCACTGCTATCACTGTTACCATTACTATTGCTGTTGTCACTACTATCAAAACTATCAAACTACTTTGCAACTGATCACTGATACGTCTCCGTCATATTTATAATTTTTGATTGTTCCATACCAATATTATTCAACTTTCATATACTTTTTGGCAACTTCTTATATTATTTTTGGGACTAACATATTGATCCAGTGCCCAGTGCTAGTTCCTGTCCATTGCATGTTTTTGGTTTCGCAGAATATCCATATCAAACGGAGTCCAAACAGGATTAAAATGGGCGCAGCTTATTTTTGGAAAATATGGAAAATTCGGAAGGAAAATCAACGCGAACCAGTGCCTGAGGTGGTCACGAGGCAGGGGGCGCCCCCCTAGGGCGCGCCCCTACCCTCGTGAGCCCACCGTAAGGCGGTTGACGCTCTTCTTTTGCCGCAAGAAAGCTAATATTCGGGGGGAAAATCATGGCGAAGGTTTCAGGCCAATTGGAGTTACGGATCTCCATATATATACGAAACGGTGAAACAGAGACAGAGGAGAACACAGAACCAGAGAGAAACAGAGAGATAGATCCAATCTCGGAGGGGCTCTCGCCCCTCCCATGCCATGGAGGCCAAGGACCAGAGGGGAAACCCTTCTCCCATCTAGGGAGGTGGTCAAGGAAGAAGAAGGAGGGGGCCCTCTCCCCCTCTCCTCCGGTAGTGCCGGAACGCCGCCGTGGCCATCATCATCATCACCGCGATCTTCACCAACACCTCCGCCATCTTCACCAACATCTCCATCACCTCCCCCCCTCTATCTACAGCAGTCCACTCTCCCGCAACCCGCTGTACCCTCTACTTGAACATGGTGCTTTATGCTTCATATTATTATCCAATGATGTGTCGCCATCCTATGATGTCTGAGTAGATTTTCGTTGTCCTATCGGTGGTTGATGAATTGCTATGATTGATTTAATTTGCTTGTGGTTATGTTGTTGTCCTTTGGTGCCCATCATATGAGCGCGCGCGTGGATCACACCATAGGGTTAGTTGTATGTTGATAGGACTATGTATTGGAGGGCAAGAGTGACAGAAGCTTCAACCTAGCATAGAAATTGATGCATACGGGATTGAATGGGGACCAATATATCTTAATGCTATGGTTGGGTTTTACCTTAATGAACATTAGTAGTTGCGGATGCTTGCTAATAATTCCAATCATAAGTGCATAGAATTCCAAGTAAGGAATGACATGCTAGCAGTGGCCTCTCCCACATAATACTTGCTATCGGTCTAGTAAAGTAGTCAATTGCTTAAGGGACAATTTCGCAACTCCTACCACCACTTTTCCACACTCGCTATATTTACTTTAGTTGCTTCTTTACCTTAACAGCCCCTAGTTTTATTTTCGTGCTCTTTACTTTCTTGCAAGCCTTTCCGAAAACACCTGCAAAGTACTTCTAGTTTCATACTTGTTCTTGGTAAAGCGAACGTCAAGCATGCGTAGAGTTGTAATGGCGGTCGATAGAACTTGAGGGAATATTTGTTCTACCTTTAGCTCCTCGTTGGGTTCGACAATCTTACTTATCGAAAACTGTTGCAATCCCCTATACTTGTGGGTTATCAAGACCTTTTTCTGGCGCCGTTGCCGGGGAGCAATAGCGTGGGGTGAATATTCTCGTGTGTGCTTGTTTGCTTTATCACTAAGTAATTTTTATTTGCTGTTCTTAGTTGTTTCCTATCTTCAGTTATGGGTAGTTAACGCAAAATAGCAAAAAAATTAGTTGTACCTACTGAACCAATGGTTGAAGAACCAATCAAAATCTATCACACTGCTGAAGCTTATTACTTGGATCATCTTCGATCCCTATGTGCTCGTGCTGAAACCCCAACTAGCTTAGTTGAGGGCAAATCTTTAGATGAGCATGATTTTTATGTGCGACACCGTATATCTGAAAAAGGGAAATTATTATGGAGTCAAATTCAACGTTTGCAATGCTATGCTTGGAATTTATGTGAATTATATGATTTTACTTGTTGTTCTGAAAACCCTAAGAAACACCTTCCCTACCAATGTGAGTTTAATGATAATGGAATCTTATCTTCTTAAGCTAAAGGTGTTTATAGTTACTATGATTTTCAACAAATTGAAGAATTTGTTGCTTTTGAGGGTGCTTATGAAATTGCTTCTTTGATTGAAAAGTATTTTGCTACTTTTCACAAATCTGAAATTTTTGCTATACTTAAATATTGCTATGATAATTATGCTTCTAATACCTATGTTAAACAATATATTGAGGAATACTCTGCTGTCCAAGAAGAGACTAATATTTTGCAGGAGTCCATGGAAGAAGAAATTGATGACATTGTGAGCTCATTGGATGAAAAAGACGGTGAGGAAAGCGAAGAACAAAAGGAGGAAGAACGGATTGATCACCCGTGCCCACCTTCTAATGAGAGTAACTCTTCAACTCATACATTGTTTAATTCCCCTTCGTGCTTACTGAAGGATGATTGCTATGATGACTGTTATGATCCGGTTGATTCTCTTGAAATATCCCTTTTTGATGATGCTTGCTATGCTTGTGGCCAAGATGCCAATATGAATTATGCTTATGGAAATGAACTTGCTATAGTTCCTTATGTTAAACATGAAATTGTTGCTATTGCACCCACGCATGATAGTCCTATTATCTTTTTGAATTCTCCCGATTATACTATATCGGAGAAGTTTGCACTTATTAAGGATTATATTGATGGGTTGCCTTTTACCGTTGCACATGATGATTTCGATAAATATAACATGCATGTGCTTTCTGCTCCTACATGCAATTATTATGAGAGAGGAACTATATCTCCACCTCTCTATGTTTCCAACATGATAAAATTGCAAGAAACTGTTT
Organism: Triticum dicoccoides; assembly: GCF_002162155.2. Taxonomy (NCBI): domain Eukaryota; kingdom Viridiplantae; phylum Streptophyta; class Magnoliopsida; order Poales; family Poaceae; genus Triticum; species Triticum dicoccoides. The sequence goes on along the minus strand of NC_041390.1, from coordinate 627,916,592 downwards.
ATACTATGCATTGGCCTTTACTAGGTGTGCATGAATTATTCTTTTATGACATGCCGATGCATAGGAAGAGAGTTAGACTTCGTCATTGCTTGATATATGTTGCTTTGTGCTCATTACTAAATTACAAATCATTGTTAATTAAAATTGGCTTTGATATATCTTGGGATCCGGGTGGGTTCACTACTTGAGCACTATATGCCTAGCTTAATGGCTTTAAAGAAAGCGCTGCCAGGGAGACAACCCGGAAGTTTTAGAGAGTCATTTATTTCTGTTGAGTGCTTTCATATAGTTTAAAAAACAACAAAAATAAAGAGGAGAACCCAAAACTTTTCAAAAAGAAAAGCGAAAGTGAGAAAGACAAGCACTGTTGAAGTGGGAGAGCTCCTTGAACTTTGTTCATGCTCACGACAACTTTGTGAATCTTGATTACAGAAAATTTTCAAAAAAAACAATTATCTCCTTGTACAATTCCATTGTATTATAAAAATAATGTGCCAAGGTTTGCCTTTAGGATGTTTACATTTGCTTGATGGTTTGTACGGTGCAGGACAGAAACTTTGGCTGTAGTGCGCGATTTTACATTTTTATCTGGAACGTTAAATGGTTATGATTCTTTTTGCACTGTCTTCCTATACAAATTGTTTGTGTTTCCTAATTTTGTTAGAATTGTTCAAGTATCAGAAGTATGGTGAATGTTCAAATTATTACAGACTGTTCTGTTTTAGACAGATTCTGTTTTTGATGCATAGTTTGCTTGTTTTGATGAAACTATCGATTCATATTAGTTGATTAAGACATGAAAAGGTTATATTACAGTAGACACAATGCAAAAACAAAATATGAATTGGTTTGCAACAGTACTTAGAGTAGTGATTTGCTTCATTATACTAACGGATCTTACCGAGTTTTCTGTTGAAGTTTTGTGTGGATGAAGTGTTCGATGATTGAGAAGGTTTCGATGTGAGAAGAAGGAAGAGAGGCAAGAGCTCAAGCTTGGGGATGCCCGAGGCACCCCAAGTAAATATTCAAGGAGACTCAAGCGTCTAAACTTGGGGATGTTGGGGAGGCATCCCCTCTTTCTTCAACAAATATCGGTATGTTTTCGGATTCGTTTCGTTCATGCGATATGTGCAAGTCTTGGAGCGTCTTTTGTATTTAGGTTTTTATTTTTCTTTTTATGCACCATGCTAGTATGAGATAGTCCTTGGTTGATTTATAGAATGCTTTATGAACTTCACTTATATCTTTTGAGTATGGTTTTATCGAATGCTTCATGTGCTTCACTTATAGCATTTGAAGTTTGGATTGCCTGTTTCTCTTTACTTAGACAATCGCCATTTATAGAATGCTCTTTTTCTTCACTTATATTTGTTAGAGCGTGGGCATATCTTTTGTAGAAAGAATTAAAACTCTCTTGCTTCACTTATATCTGTTTAGAGAGATGACAGGAATTGGTCATTCACATGGTTAGTCATAAAATCCTACATAAAACTTGTAGATCACTGAATATGATATGTTTGATTCCTTGCAATAGTTTTGCGATATAAAGATGGTGATATTAGAGTCATGCTAGTGGGTAGTTGTGGATTGTAGAAATACTTGTGTTGATGTTTGTGATTCCCGTAGCATGCACGTATGGTGAACCGTTATGTAACGAAGTCGGAGCATGAGGTGTTTATTGATTGTCTTCCTTATGAGTGGCGGCCGGGGACGAGTGATGGTCTTTTCCTACCAATCTATCCCCCTAGGAGCATGCGCGTAGTACTTTGTTTCGATGACTAATAGATTTTTGCAATAAGTATGTGAGTTCTTTATGACTAATGTTGAGTCCATGGATTATACGCACCATCACCCTTCCACCATTGCTAGCCTCTCTAGTACCGCAACTTTCGCCGGTACCATAAACCCACCATATACCTTCCTCAAAACAGCCACCATACCTACCTATCATGGCATTTCCATAGCCATTCCGAGATATATTGCCATGCAACTTCCATCATCATCATATACATGACTTGAGCATTCATTGTCATATTGCTTTGCATGATCGTAAGATAGCTAGCATGATGTTTTCATGGCTTGTCCGTTTTTTATGTCATTGCTACGCTAGGTCATTGCACATCCCGGTACACCGTCGGAGGCATTCATATAGAGTCATATCTTTGTTCTAAATATCGAGTTGTAAGTAAATAAAAGTATGATGATCATCATTATTAGAGCATTGCCACAGTGAGGAAAGGATGATGGAGACTATGATTCCCCCACAAGTCAGGATGAGACTCTGGACGAAAAAAATAAAAATAAAAAAAGAGAAAGGCCAAAAAAAAGAGAAGGCCCCAAAAAAGATAAAAAAACAAAAAAAATGAGAGAAAAGTGAGAAGGGGCAATGCTACTATCCTTTTTCCACACATGTGCTTCAAAGTAGCACCATGTTCTTCATATAGAGAGTCTCTTGAGTTATCACTTTCATATACTAGTGGGAATTTTCATTATAGAACTTGGCTTGTATATTCCGATGATGGGCTTCCTCAAATGCCCGAGGTCTTCATGAGCAAGCAAGTTGGATGCACACCCACTTAGTTTCAGTTAGATCTTTCATACATTTATAGCTCTAGTGCATCCGTTGCATGGCAATCCCTACTCACTCACATTGATATCTATTGATGGGCATCTCCATAGCCTGTTGATACGCCTAGTTGATGTGAGACTATCTTCTCCTTTTTGTCTTCTCCACCATCATATTCTATTCCACCTATAGTGCTATGTCCATGGCTCACGCTCATGTATTGCGTGAAAGTTGAAAAGGTTTGAGAACGTCAAAAGTATGAAACAATTGCTTGGCTTGTCATCGGGGTTGTGCATGATTTGAATATTTTGTGTGGTGAAGATGGAGCATAGCCAGACTATATGATTTTGTAGGGATAACTTTCTTTGGCCATGTTATTTTAAAAATACATGATTGCTTTATTAGTATGCTTGAAGTATTATTGTCTTAATGTCAAAGGATAGACTATTGCTTTGAATCACTCGTGTCTTAATATTCATGCCATGATTAGACATATGATCAAGATTATGCTAGGTAGCATTCCACATAAAAAATTATCTTTTTTATCATTTACCTACTCGAGGACGAGTAGGAATTAAGCTTGGGGATGCTGATACGTCTCCGTCGTATCTATAATTTTTGATTGTTCCATGTCAATATTATTCAACTTTCATATACTTTTTGGCAACTTTTTATATTATTTTTGGGACTAACATATTGATCCAGTGCCCAGTGCCTGTTCCTGTCTATTGTATGTTTTTGGTTTCGCAGAATATCCATATCAAACGGAGTCCAAATGGGATAAAAACGGATGGAGCCTATTTTTGGAAAATATGGAAAATTCGGAAGGAAAATCAACGCGAACCAGTGCCCGAGGTGGTCACAAGGCAGGGGTGCGCCCCCCCTAGGGCGCGCCCCCTACCCTCGTGAGCCCACCGTAAGGCGGTTGACGCTCTTCTTTTGCCGCAAGAAAGCTAATATTCGGAAAAAAATCACGGCGAAGGTTTCAGGCCAATCGGAGTTACGGATCTCCATATATATACGAAACGGTGAAACAGAGCCAGAGGAGAACGCAGAACCAGAGAGAAACAGAGAGATAGATCCAATCTCGGAGGGGCTCTCGCCCCTCCCATGCCACGGAGGCCAAGGACCAGAGGGGAAACCCTTCTCCCATCTAGGGAGGAGGTCAAGGAAGAAGAAGAAGGAGGGGGCCCCTCTCCCCCTCTCCTCCGGTGGCGCCGGAACGCCGTCGTGGCCATCATCATCATCACCACGATTTTCACCAACACCTCCTCCATCTTCACCAACATCTCCATCACCTTCCCCCCTCTATCTACAACGGTCCACTCTCCCGCAACCCGCTGTACCCTCTACTTGAACATGGTGCTTTATGCTTCATATTATTATCCAATGATATGTTGCCATCCTATGATGTCTGAGCAGATTTTCGTTGTCCTATCGGTGGCTGATGAATTGTTATGATTGATTTAATTTGCTTGTGGTTATGTTGTTGTCCTTTGGTGCCCGTCATATAAGCGCGCGCGTGAATCACACCATAGGGTTAGTTGTATGTTGATAGGACTATGTATTGGAGGGTAAGAGTGACAGAAGCTTCAACCTAGCATAGAAATTGATGCATACGGGATTGAAGGGGGACCAATATATCTTAATGCTATGGTTGGGTTTTACCTTAATGAACATTAGTAGTTGCGGATGCTTGCTAATAGTTCCAATCATAAGTGCATAGAATTCCAAGTAAGGAATGACATGCTAGCAGTGGCCTCTCCCACATAATACTTGCTATCAGTCTAGTAAAGTAGTCAATTGCTTAAGGGACAATTTCGCAACTCCTACCACCACTTTTCCACACTCTCTATATTTACTTTAGTTGCTTCTTTACATTAACAGCCCCTAGTTTTATTTTCGTGCTCTTTACTTTCTTGCGAGCCTTTCCGAAAACACATACAAAGTACTTCTAGTTTCATACTTGTTCTTGGTAAAGCGAACGTCAAGCGTGCGTAGAGTTGTATCGGTGGTCGATAGAACTTGAGGGAATATGTGTTCTACCTTTAGCTCCTCCTTGGGTTCGACACTCTTACTTATCGAAAACTGTTGCGATCCCCTATACTTGTGGGTTATCAATCACTTTGCTGCAGATAATTAATCTATAGGTGTGGCTGAATTGACAACTCGACTCCTAATACTTACAAATATTCTTTGGCTCCCCTTGTGTCAAATCTATAAATTTGGGTCGAATACTCTACCGTCGAAAATTGTTGCGATACCCTATACATGTGGGTTATCACTTCTTTCTATTAGCTATTTAACACAATATGAAACCCCTAACTTAACCGTCCAAAACCCCTAAATCCCCCCCCCCCCATTTAAAAAAAACCTCAGCTCCCGCGAGATGCTGACGCGTGGATGCCTTTTGGTTCCGGTTGGTGTTATCAACCGGGACTAAAGGTCCTCCTGCCTGGGAGCCCCTTCTCCGGGACTAAAGGTTTTGGGCTTTAGTTCTGACCCTTGAGTCACGGTTCAAGAACCGGGGCTAAATGGCCTCTGGAACCGGGACAATTGGGTCATTTTCTACTAGTGAGCAAAGCCTACTGAAGAGTATGAGCATAGCCTGGCATCTATAGTTCATTTATTCATTGACACCTAGATTTTTATAAGTTTATATTGTGGGTTAGCAAGGAAACACAATGGTTTCTTTAGACATAATTTAGAGGAGAAACTTAGTACATGCATATACTCCACTATATTCTGCAGGAAAAGTAATGTAAAGCATATATTTCGGATGTGGAGTTTTTTTGCTCCCGTGCTCATCTGCACCCGCGCTCAGAAAAAAATCAAAACAAATACTAGAAAAATTCAGAAAAATCCAATTTTTTGTGTGGTAGATAATTTGATGCGTGAGATTCGCTCCAAATTTCAACTCATTTGGACATCTGAGCAGCTCTCGGCAAAAAAGACAAATTTTGGGTTGGAGCGAACCTGACGCATCAAATTATGTACCACACAAAAAAATGTTTTTTTTTATTTTTTCTAGTATTTGTTTTGATTTATTTTTTGAGCGGGAGCAGATGAGTCTGGGCACCGAGTTGGATTTCCGATACATTCCCCAAAATAAACATATTAACCAAATTAACATAACATCAGGGCATTCTCGATCTCCTTAGCTTAACCGCATGCAGTTGGCATGCATGGCCATCCATCCTATTATTTTGCTACAAAAGTAATACCTGGTCCAGATTTAATGGATATAATGACATAAAAGGGTGAAAATTGTTGTGAGGGAAGGTCGCATGAGCAAGTGAGTAGAGTCGCTTCCAGTTCTAGCGCAGCATAGAATGTCACATTTTCTCCTCCTCCTTCTAATCCTCAGGCAGCCAAGATCATAAACAACATCAGAGATGGGGATGGCCGTTGTCCCATAGATTGTGGCACCCAATCGGTCACCCCAGGCGACAGCATGGGTGAACCTGTGCGTCCAAGGCTTTGGGCATTGGATCTTACCGGCTAGCCACTGCTCGTGTAAATCACCCTAGCTGATTAGGGGAAACGAAATCGATGGAGGGGAGGAACAGGGGAGTTTTGGAAAAGAAATTAGTAAGAGAAGGCCCTGACGACGACCACCTTCCCGTTCAACTCGGCTTCGAGGTCGTCGGCCTACAGCGAGATTCTCCTCTCTGCAGGGAGCCTCCCTCTCAAGGGAGCTTTGAGTTTTAGGTGATGCTCGATGACCACAAGGCCGGACTAAAGCATATTGATTAAGTCGGTTTGCGTATATGTACGTGTCTGACTCCAGCCAAATCTTGTATATATTACATTTAGAGAACACGTACGGTAGTTAAGTTGGAACACGATTGCGATTGGAACACCTCGTCCATCGACCGACTGGCGCACAACTCATCAATTAAACAGGTCACCGAACGATCTCAAGCGCCGATCCATCCATGGGTCTACGGCGGCGCCGCACCTACCGCCCCAAACCTACAACGCCATGGATGACGATGCCAGTCCGGTGGGGCGATCTCCCCGACGATCTTCTCCCCCTGATCTACGTCAAGGTCGCCAGCCTGCTCCACCGCGTCCGCTTTGCCGCAGTGTGCAGATCATGGCGAGCGGCCGCGATCATGTCACGTCAGGCGGCGCCGCCTGTCCTCCCCTGGCTCATTTTCTCCTCAGACTCTGGCAAGTCAAGGCGCGCATACTGCCCTGAGGAAGGTGGGATTTTGCGCATCCGGATCCGGAGGCAAGTGCTGACCGGCAAGCGGTTCGTGGGAGCTCACGACGGGGGCTGGGTCGCGGCAATAGGACGCAAATCGAAGCTTGTAATCGTGAACCTCTTCTCCGGCACGGAGGTATCGTTCCCTCCATGCAACTCATACCGTATACACGACATTCTCAAAGTTGTCTTCTCGGAATCCCCCACCTCAACTAGTTGTATCCTCGCCGCCATCATGCCTCAATACGGTGTCGCCGTCTGCCAGATTGGTTGTCCGAACGGCACATGGACGGTCAAACAATTGGCTTCTACTTCATATAAACTAGCTGTATCGCGTAAACGTAACGTCCCCCGGAATGGCGTACAATAAATAAATTTGCGGGTGTACCAGTATACGACTTCATAGATATCTAACTTGAATCGGTGATCGTGTAGTTGCAGGTTCTCACAGTCTCATAAGACAACCAGGTTAATTAAATCCGCTAGCCAATCCATAGAACACCTCCGATTAAGAAGCACTGTTGGTCGTCATCTTGTAACCTGAAATATTCTCCAAGATACATGTGACCATTGTTTCCATACAATGACATGCCAAAGCCTTGTCGGTCTTTGTGATAAGATGTCCATCCTCGTCGGCACCGGGTTCACTGCATAGTCTCAAATGAATGTTGGGCCTCGTTGGTCACGAACAAAGTGCATCCAACCTCTGTTGGTCAGTTCAAATGAGGGGCTTCCGGCTTCGTCAGTCACGGAAAATATGGAAGTCTCCATGCCTAGTCGGTCAAGGAGAAAATGTCCAACCTCGTCGGTCGGGACAAATGAATCATTTCGGGCCTTTCCGGCCTAGTGGGCGAGGGAAATATGAATAACTGGTATGAGGATGAAAAGTCGATGATGAAGTTTTTGCATACGTGTTGCATACGGAGGAGCACCAGCACACTGTGGACAAAAGAGACCTCACACCAGGGTTGGAAATCAGCGCCGAAGGATGCCTCCCAGCGCGGGTCGCCCGGTTCGTCCATCTCACCTTATTATAGTACGATAATATACTGCCTATATATTGCCCCGAGGATGGCGGGGTCATGCGAATCCAGCTCCCAAGCGCACTCGTTAGTAAGCGGGTGGTGGGAGCTCACGATGATGGCTGGGTCGCGGCACTTGGGGATAACATGCAGCTTGTAGTCGTCAACCTCTTTTCCAGCGCCGAGGTGCCGCTCCCGGCAAAGGACCAGAGGACGGTATGCTCAGACCGTCGGAGTGACGTTATTTAGAAGGTTGTCTTCTCAGAATCGCCCACATCGAGTGGATGCATCCTTGTTGCGATCACACCTGAGTAACACATTTATACAGAAGAGGCTGGCACTCTTGCCGTGCAAAACTCATGCGACTACCTAGACCCACTATTCCACTAAACTCTACATCCACTAACCACGTACTAACTGACCTTATCTTAATCCTGGAATCTCTCCAGCAGCCATGACTTGGCCTCGAACGCACACTACATGCAGCTAACAAACTCACATGCATGCAAACTGACTCAACCTGTTCACTCGGCTCACGCATGGGCAGACGTTGGCTCCAGGGCTCTTTCACACAGGCTGTCATGCTGCACTTCCCTCGTACCATGTCGCTTCACACGACGTTGCTGCATCGCACAGCATCATGGCATCACATCTTGCACACCGGCCGCGTCGCACGACCAGCTCAGCATCTCACCTCTTGTACGACTCAAAGTGAATCTCCACCTGCCTATCACTCCTAGGCCATATAAGTCACATGCATGACAAAAAACAAACTAGGTATGCAGATACATGAATCAAGATTAATGCTAACACGGCATCGCCCTCTGCCGACTTGTTTTTTCTGATAGTTCGTGCATGTCATTGTCAACACGATGTGGACCAAGTTTCATGGACATCACATTCTGCAGTGGATAACTCTATGGAAAATTCCTCTACCAGAACATAGTCAAGTTTGAAAAAGGTGTGAACAAAGACGGCGGTCTGGTTATCACCGGCGAACCCCAGTGGCTGCATATCCGATGGCACAGCAGCGACATGCTTGAGTACCCAAACAACATCGTCGAGCTACATGGCAAGCTAGCAATGGTAGGGAGGACCTGGTCACACGGCATTAGAAACGGATTCAAAGTGTTTGAGCTTGTTGATGAATCAAGCAGAGTACGATTACAAGTGGGAGGAGGTAACAAGCTTGGGTGACTATGCATTGTTTCTAGGAACAATGTGGTCCAAGGTTGTGTACATGCCGGCAGCTGGGCGCGGCGGGGTGCCGACGAACTGCATCCACGCTGATGATGCGACGTACTTGACGAATTTGGACGGCCATGGTGACCATGTATATCCTATGCTAGTCAAAAGTAACGATGATGTCATGCAGTGGACCAACACGGCAGGATGTAATGTAGCTGTTCACCCTTTATACGTTTTATGAGGGAGGTTGTACCGAAGCAGGAAGTTTTCCCTACATATAGGTGTCCGGTTCCAACGATGCAATGAATATTTACGAGACACACGCCCGCTAATTAAACCTAAAGCTCCCGTACATGCCGTGACCTGATCGGAAATCAACCAAACAGGTCGCCGATCGATCGATGGGCCGGCGGCGGCGTCGTAACCCTAGCATCAAACCGAGCACGCCAGCGATGACGATGCCACCTCCATGGTCCGATCTCCCAGACGACCTCCTCCGCGTGGTCTACACCAAGGTCGTTGGCCCACTCCAGCGCATCCGTTTCGCCGCCGTGTGCAGGTCGTGGCGAGCGGGTGTGATCACGTTGCTGCATGCCGCGCCGTCCGCTGTACCGTGGTTTATCTTGAGCCACGCTCATGAGGAGGACAAGAGGAGGAGGATGTACTGTCCCAAGGATAACCAGGTCTTCCCTGTGTCGCTGCCGATCCAGGCGGTCGGCAAGCGGTTCGTGGGGGGTCATGACGGCGGGTGGGTAGCCGTGCTTGGGGAGCTCGCAGTCGTTCGTGAACCTCTTCTCCGGCATTGAGGTGTTGCTGCCCGTAAAGGACATGTGGTCGGTCTGCCCAGGCAGCCGGACTGAAATAATTCCGAAGGTTGTCTTCTCGGAATCCCCCGCCTCAAGTGGTTGCATCCTCGCTGCCATCACCTCCCACTATGGAATCACGCTCTGTAGGATTGGTTGTCCGAACGGTGAGTGGACAGAAAAACACCTCAGACGCGGGATTGTGGACATCTTATTTTGCAATGGGCAACTATATTGCCTCACTATCTTCGAGGATATGTTCAAGCTCGAAATAGGTGTGAACAAACATCATAAGCCGGTTGTTTTAAAAAAAAACATCATGAGCCGGTGGTCACGGCCGAACCCCGCCTGTTGTCAATTCCACCGCGTAGCAACCCTCTCCTCGTGCAGCCAAAGAACATCGTTGAGCTAAACGGCAAGCTAGTGATGGTGGTGAGGACCTGGCCGTCGCGACATGAATATTTTCCTGAGCGTGAGCCCTTCTTCAGGGTGTTTGAGCTTGCTGACGAATCGACGGCAGAGTGCACCTACAAGTGGAAGGAGGTAATGAGTTTGGGTGACTATGCAATTTTCTTAGGGAAAATGTGGTCCAAGGCTGTGTACCTGTCGGCTGTTGGGCACAACGAGTTGCCGATTTGGTAGGCTCAACGAGGTTGCAAGATCATGGTTATTGTTTATATCCTACGAGTGTCTATGTCAAGTGGGGCATCCGAACATATGTACTTGCTCATGCTCCAGGTGGCATGTGGGTTCTACCTCCAGATTTCTAGCCAGCCAAGAGTAGAATTTCTAGCCAACCAAGAGTAGTCTAGCTTTCACCTTTGGCTTAGTATATATGTATTGGGCATTAAGGCCAACCTTCAGCACAAACTGAACCATAGTAGATTGTAGGAATAGTTTTAGTTAGTATACAAAGTCACAGTTAGACGGAGGTATATATGTCTTGTTAAAATATACCTTTTGCGGAGCGCTTCTACGCTTTATTCTCGATATGCGCCCGCCCACAACTTTCGGTGGGCGTGGCTTTGGCCGACATGGGCGCTATCGCCTTCCGTCGTACCTTCGGAGAGGTGGAGCGCGCACAATGGGAGAAGCTGCTTGAATGTATTGCCCTACAAACACCCTCCCTTGACCCCGACTCGCTGACCTGGCGCCTTGAGCCAAATGGCAGGTTCTCTACTAGATCCCTGTACCAGGCGATTGTGCCCAGTCCTGGACCGTTTGAGCTCTCTGTGTTATGGGAGATCAAACTCCCCTTGAAAATCCGCATATTCCTCTTGCAATGGGTCCGAGGCTGGCTGTCTTCAGGCACGGAGGTGCGTAAGCGTAATGGCCATGCGGACGACCTTTGTCCCATTTGCATGATACCGGAAGACTGCGACCACATTTTATTCCGATGCCCTGCGGAGCAGTTCCTATGGAGCTGCTTCCGGGAGGTTGTGAGTGGCGTTTGGTGCCATGACAACCTTCCGGACTTGTTTGGGGAGATCCTTCGGCTCCCCAGTCCTAGACGTGCCCCCACCTGGGTGGCTATGGGTACCCTGGCATTGGACCCTCTGGTGCATCCACAATAAATTAGTCATCAAACGCGTGATCCCTTGCCGTGTGACCGATGCCATCTACAAAATGTGTGGCTTCTTATAGTTTTGGAGTCCGCTTAGCAAGCGGTGTGATCGGGACGTCATCGACAACATCATCTCGGGTCTCCGCTCCTCGGCTTCGGCATTCGCTCCACCACCACCACCACCCCCTCCAGAGCCGGATTAGATTTTATTTTCTCTTTGTTTGGGGCTTGTCTTGTTGTGCCCCAGCGACTATTTGAGACATGCTTGTACCTTAACCTGACATGTTGGATGCTCGGTGTTGTTGCTTTATACTATAAAGCGGGGGAACCCTTTTTCGTAAAATATTCATCGTCAATCTACAGCATTGTTGGAATGTTGTGCCGTGGCATATATACACAATTTTACTTTTACTTATTCTCGTCTTACTTTTGTTGCTTAATATTTTTTGTCATGTGTTTTGACAATACATTTGACTTTTTATGCTAGTCAGTTTTGGGTTCATGGTAATAACTTGCATCATGGACTCACAATTACACTACCACATATATAGATTCATATAGACTCACAAGTCACAATTACACTACCACAACCATCGGTGCCACTATTGAGAAAGAAACTGTTGGTATAATTACTCCTTGCATGTTCAGATCTTCACCTGTCCCTATGGCCAAACTCAGAGCAATTCTCTTTCTTGCCTTAGGAAGGTTCTTTCACATGATTTAAGCAGATTGAGTAGCCCCATGAAACATCAGGGAGATCCTGAATCTAAACCCGGATATCTATATTGAACCGTTGAAATTGAGCTATTTCCTCACTGTAAAACACTGAAGGGAGTTACCGGCTCATCTCCATAACAGCCTTATTCCGGACTTTAGCCCAATGCTTATGCAAAACGATAATGGTTCATCAACGAACAAAGCTACGAAGAATCGAAGACTAGCACTTCCTACCAATTATTCTCCCCCCTTCCAAGGGCATGGGCGCGCGGGGGGG
>NC_041390.1:627894780-627904100 GCF_002162155.2 Triticum dicoccoides | reverse complement strand
TAGTCTTCTCAAAGTCGGAGTGACCAATCATTCTAGTATTTTTCTGTACGATGTTCTTCCCTGATATAAGAATGAGTTATATCTTTCCCTAACAAAAGAATGTGAACACAGATGACACAACGTATTCATTAGACCATAAAAGAGTAGAGGAGGAGGAGGGGAATGAGACTGCGGGACAGAGAAGAAGATGGGGGGGGGGGGGTGGATTAGAGGAAGAAACTGAAGGATAGACGAAAGAGGAACGGCAGATCCGAAGGCTCCAGGGGAGGGAATCAAGAATTAGGCCCCGTTCGCTTCATAGGATTTGTGGAGGAATTTTAAAGGAACACTGTTCATGGAGTTTTTTTCCCTTTGTAGCGTTCGGAATGCAGGAAGAGTGTACAGTAAAGCGGAGGAAGTATGCTCTAACAGTGCCGATTCCAAAGGAATCCAAACATCCACCTCGAGCTCATTTTTCTCGCGGAAGACCGAGGTGAAGCACTCTGTCCGTCGCTCGTCAGAGGATTTAAAAATGGATGTGTGACATGGTGACGTGAGAGATAGAGATAAAGCTGAGTTGCTTCATTAAAAAAAGGCCGAATACTATTGTTTGCAAAGTGCTTCCCCATGGTTTTTACAGTGCTCTACCGAACACCCATTCTAAGAATTTTCCTGTGTCTTTTGTTCTGCCGTCTTGCACATGCGTTCCTTTTTGGTTCCTACGTTTTCTCTTGCTCCTGTGTTTTGTGTTCCTTTGAACCGAACGGAGCCTTAGGGGAAGACGATGCGAAAGGGAAAAAGGAGGGGCGGTGCTAGAGCGGCATTGCGACAGTCCAACAAGTCTCAAGTTTCACTTGTACTACTAGTACTAGCACTAGTATACAACATGGTCGAACATTAGGGCATCTCCAGCCGTTGGCTCTTCAGGAGGGGTAAAAAATCACTCCCTGGGACGCACCGGCGCTAAACCGCGCACTGGGGGCGTGATGCCCCCAGTCGCGGCTCCTCACGGGTTTTAAAATGTTCAAATGCAGCACAAACACAACGCAAACACGAGCGAGTTCGTTTAAATTTAAACATATTTTATAAAAAAAGAAAACAAACTACCGCGGGCTACCCCCGCCGTCTCTCTCGCCGCCCGCCTTACCGCCCACCCACGTGGTTCTACATGCCGAGGAGGCTATAGAACCGCGTGTAGTCACCGCCGTCGTCGTTGTCGTCGTCGTCATCGTCGCCCCCGCCTACGCCTCCGCCGTCCCTGCTGCATCCCTCCCCCGGTTGATGCGGCGGGTTGGACGGTCCGGGGGCGTCGTCGTCGTCGCTATCGAGGACGACGACACCGTCCTCGTCCTCGCGCCCACGTTTGCTGGCGGCGATCTCCTCCAGGGCCCGGCGCTGCCGGATCATCTCCTCGCGTAGGTAGTCGTCGCACGACCACCGCATGGCGTCCTCGTCGGAGAAGCCGCGCCGGGCTATCTCCTCGTACTCCGGGGGGAGGCTGGGCTCCACCTTGGGCTCGACGAGGGCGCCGGAGCTGCGGGTACGCGCGCTGACAGGCGTGTCCTGGGGCTCCGGCTTGACGGGGCGGAGGTGGAGGCAGGGAGAGCCGCCGGACGAGGAGGAGGACACCCCGGTCTCCATGCGCCTCGGCGTCCAGGAGCTTCTCCGGTGGCCCCGGCGGCATGAGAAGGACGGGGGAGCGGGGTACTCGAGGCGCGGCGTGTTGCCGTCCTCGATGTAATCGAGGACGGACTCCAACGTGCGCCCGGGCATGCCCCACCACCGAGGCTGGCCGGTGGCGTTGAACCTGCCGAAGGGCACGACGCCGTTGGTGGCCTCGAGCTGCTCGTCGTGCTGGCGGCGAAAGTACGGCTCCCAGATTGGGCTGTCGGGGACGTACCGGGGCCCCTCCCTCGCTGCACGCGGCAGGGACGAGCGGATGCGTGCGATCTCCGCATGCCGCGCCGCGCCGATGGGTACCGGAGGCACCGGTGATGAAGCTATGTACCTAGGGTAGGGGCATGGACCTGTCCTAAGAGCCCTACCCAAGGATATCCCTAGAAGAAGTCACCTTTCAGTCGACTTGAAGGTATCCCACTCGGCGGATTCAAGACACTCGACCAGGAAACTATCACTCGACCACGAAGCCAACCACTCGACTGCCAGGAGATCTAAAGTCACTCCGCAGGCAAACGACCGGCCCTTAAATAGCCTTTATGGCCATCATAGCACTTTATTAGAGGCGTTACCAGTAACACCCGACTTTAATGTATTTAAGATCCTACACAACTGAGGGCCGGAGGGGGCCGACGAACTCTATATAATCCACCCCCCTCCTCAGCGTAAAGGGTTCGCACCCCTGTAATTCATACACACATAATCCAGTCGACCGCCTCCGGGCACCGAGACGTAGGGCTGTTACTTCCTCTGAGAAGGGCCTGAACTCGTAATCCTCATGTGCTTACGACTCCTCCATAGCTAAGATCTAGACTCTCCATACATACCCCCCTACATCACTGTCAGAGTTAGAACCACGACAGTTGGCGCCCACCGTGGGGCAGGAATCTTAGCGCCTAGTTGGAGAAGTTGCGATTTTTCCGATCCCTTTGATCATGGTTTCGTGCGGAGATTTGGTGGAGGGCCGCGAGATCCGTCTCGGCGCGCTCACGTTCATCGCCGATGACTCCGCTTGGCTTCAGGAGGCTCCACTCGACATCGACGCGCTCCCCGTCCGCGGTGCGACGCACTTCCGCGCATGTGTTCGTGGCGTCCTCCTGCGGCAGCCGTCGACCCAGTATCGGTCGGCTCCCGTGGCATCTTCCCGCCCTGTCTCCCACCGGCGCAAGCGCTCCGGTCGGTCGAGACTTCAGAGGTGGGTGAAGCATGCCGTGGCTCGCCAGTCGGCAGCCCCACAAGTCGCGACAATCAAGCCCGACGAATCCCTCTATAGCCTGTTCGACCTATCGATTGGCTCCGCGGAGACCGCATCCGAGTGCGACAGCAGCGACCCAGCGGCTGAGGTTCTGGCGGTCGATGGAACACACAGTTCTCCCGGCTTCCCTCGCACCAATGGAGGCGCGGGTGGAGGCGACCCGTCGCATCCCCACGATGAGTATCTCCCCGAACCTCTCACGTCATTGCAGCGAGAGGAGCTTCGCCGCCGGAACATGGATGCACTCCACACTCCTATCGTCGGAGAAACCCCCGAGGCCTGGGCCTTGGAGGACGCACGCTTGGCTAACTTGGCCGAGCGCACTCGACTGGAGAATCTCCAGCGAATACTCGATGAGCAAGCGCGTCAGCGAGCTCCCGAGTCCAGTCGACGTCAGCTCTTCCCGCCTACGCAGGTATATCGAACCCCAGTTCAGAATTTGGCAGCCGCGGCCCGTATAGCAGAATCGATTCAGCCCTCCCAGTCGGAGGCTGGCAGGGGCTTGTTGCAAATCAGAGCGTTGCTCCGTGCAGCGGGAAACCAGAATTCCGCTGTTTCTCAGTCACGGAATAGGATCCACAGTCAATCTGTTGCAACGGTTACAGCCCAGTCGGCTCACAGCCCAAGATCGCCCCCGAGGCGTGAGGGACGTGGAGACCGGCACGATCAGTACAGAAGAAATGAGCAGTATGATCACCGATTCGATCGTGATGATCGGCGTCGAGTGCCAACCCCTCCCCCGAGGAGTGGGTCATATGCACCTCGACAGCGGGATGACAAACGCCCTCATAGTGTTGGGCGGAGGATTCCAGTCGACCGTAGGGACCCAGGTTTTGACGCGAGATCCATCCTCGTTCAAGGTTTGGTTGACAGGAACAGAGCTCACCGAGAAGGCCACGACAGAGATGCGCCTGCCAGCAGCAGAGTACATGTTTTCAGGGCCAGAGTGTTTTAGTCGAGCCATCAGAGCCGCAGTGATTCCTCCCAACTTCAGGCTGGCGACTGGAGTCAGAAAGTTCACCGGTGAGTCTAAGCCTGACACTTGGCTCGAAGATTACCGAGTGGTTGTCCAGATTGGCGGTGGCAATGATGAGGTAGCTATGAAGCATTTGCCTCTCATGTTAGAGGGCTCGGCCAGAGCGTGACTGAATCAGTTAGCACCCAGCAGCATCTACACTTGGGAGGACCTCTCCCGAGTGTTTGTCACAACCTTTGAAGGAACATGCAAGCGACCTGCAGGCCTTACAGAATTGCGGTCTTGCATGCAGAAATCGAATAAAACTCTGAGGGATTACATCCAGAGGTGGATCACATTGCATCACATAGTTGAGAATGTATCAGATCATCAAGCAGTTTGTGCCTTTAAAGAAGGCGTTAAGTATAGAGAATTGAATCTGAAGTTCGGTCGAACTGGAGAGAGGTCTCTGAATCGGATGATGGAGATGTCCACCAAATACGCTAATGGTGAAGACGAAGATCGCCTCCGGAGTCGCAAGCACAAGGCAGTCGCCCAAGAAACCGGAGGAAATTCTAGTCGGAAACAGAAGCGGAAGGCCGAGCCAGCCGCCCCTGGGGAGGCCCTGGCCGTAACCCAGGGGAAATTCAAGGGAAAACCCAAGGGGACCTGGAACCCCAAGATAGTTAAGGATCAAGATGGAAATGATGTTTTTGATCTGCCATGTCACATCCACACCAAGAAAGATGAAGAGGGTAAGCTTATTTACCCAAAGCATACCACTCGACAGTGCCGGCTCCTGAACCAGCAGTTTCAGGGCAAGCAGTCCAAAGATAAGGAAAAAGAGTCGGACAGAGTTGAGGACAAGGAAGATAGTGACGATGGATACCCCCAAGTCAATTCCACCCTGATGATTTTTGCTGATGTCGAAAGCAAAAGTTTACTGAAAGTCATTAATCGTGAGGTGAATATGGTTGCTGCGGCAACACCCAGTTATCTGAAGTCTCAGACTGCCATCACATTCGACCAGTCTGATCACTCTATGCACATTGCCACCCCTGGGAGGCAAGCTTTGGTGGTCGACCCAATTGTCAAAGGCACTCGACTGACCAAAGTCCTGATGGATGGTGGCAGTGGCCTGAACATACTGTATGCAGAAACATTGAAAGGGATGGGCATTCCGATGTCCAGGCTCAGTACCAGTAACATGAGCTTCCACGGAGTCATTCCTGGGAAGAAAGCCGAGTCACTCGGCCAGATCGCTCTTGATGTGGTTTTCGGTGATTCAAAGAATTACCGCAAGGAAAATTTGACATTCGAGGTTGTGGACTTCCAAAGTGCTTATCATGCTATTTTGAGCAGGCCAGCTTACGCACGCTTCATGGCTCGACCATGTTATGTGTATTTCAAATTGAAGATGCCTGGCCCCAGAGGTGTGATCACTGTTACAGGCAATCGGAAGAAAGCAGAAGAGTGTTTTCAGAAAGGCTCAAAGATCGCTGATGCCCAGATGGCAGTGGTCGAGCTGCAAGAATACCAGAAGACTGCTGATCCGAGTGAATTGCTACGAGCCAAGAAGCCTGCTTCAGAATCAGCTTTTCAGTCGTCCGGTGAAACAAAGCCAGTCCACATTCATCCGACCGACCCCAATGCTGCCCCGACTCACATCTCAATGACGCTCGACTCCAAATAGGAAGAAGCGCTCATCCAGTTCCTCCAAGAGAATTGGGACATCTTCGCATGGAAGCCCTTTGACATGCCTGGAGTTCCCAGGGGGCTGGCTGAGCACCATCTATGAGTCAACCCAAAATTTAAGCCTGTGAAAGAACATCTTCCACGGTCCGCCGTCCAGAAGATGAAAGCTATTGGCGAGGAGGTGGCTCGGCTCTTGGCAGCGGAGTTCATCCGAGAGATTTACCACTCCGAGTGGCTCGCCAATGTTGTCATGGTCCCCAAGAAGGACAAGTCACTTCGCATGCGCATTGATTTTAAACATATCAATCGGGCCTGCCCAAAAGATCATTTTCCTCTCCCTCGCATCGACCAAATAGTCGACTCGACCGCGGGGTGCGAGCGATTGTCTTTTCTGGACGCCTATTCTGGGTACCATCAGATCCGTCTGTATGGACCCGACGAGATCAAAACAGCTTTCATCACTCCATTCGGATGCTTCTGTTATGTCACCATGCCATTCGGCCTCAAGAATGCCGGAGCCACGTTCATGAGGATGATTCAGAAGTGTTTACTCACCCAAATCAGTCGGAATGCGGAGGCATACATGGATGATATTGTGGTTAAGTCACGGAAAGGTTTCGACCTGCGGACTAACCTTGCTGAAACCTTTGCCAACCTCAGGAGGTATGATATCAAGCTCAATCCATCAAAGTGCACATTCGGAGTTCCAGGTGGAAAGTTACTCGGTTTTCTCGTTTCCGAACGGGGAATCGACGCCAATCCTGAAAAAGTCGGTGCCATACTCCGGATGAAGCGTCCTATGCGTGTGCATGATGTCCAGAAGCTTACAGGTTGCTTGGCCGCTCTAAGTCGATTCATTTCTCGTCTCGGTGAAAAGGCGTTGCCTCTTTACCGACTGATGAAGAAGTCTGACAAGTTCGAGTGGACTCCAGAAGCTGATGCAGCATTTGCAGAGCTCAAAGCTCTGCTCTCCACCCAGCCGGTGCTTGCTGCCCCAATCCGTAAAGAGCCTCTGCTGCTTTACATTGCAGCCACGGGACAAGTTGTCAGTACAGTACTTACGGTCGAGCGGGAAGAAGAAGGAAAGGCCTTCATAGTTCAGCGCCCAGTATATTATGTGTCTGAAGTTATGTGTCTGAAGTTTTGACCCCTTCAAAATAAAGATATCCTCATTACCAGAAGCTTGTATATGGGATTTATATGACCACGAAGAAGGTTGCTCATTACTTCTCTGACCACTCCATTACAGTCATCAGCGACGCCCCACTGTCAGAGATTCTGCACAACAGAGATGCAACTGGTCGAGTGGCAAAGTGGGCGATTGAACTCCTTCCCCTAGATATTAAGTTTGAAGCAAAGAG
This sequence comes from Triticum dicoccoides, assembly GCF_002162155.2. Taxonomy (NCBI): domain Eukaryota; kingdom Viridiplantae; phylum Streptophyta; class Magnoliopsida; order Poales; family Poaceae; genus Triticum; species Triticum dicoccoides. The sequence goes on along the minus strand of NC_041390.1, from coordinate 627,897,178 downwards.
GGCTATCAAGTCCCAAGCAATCACAGAATTCGTCGCCGAGTGGATTGAACAGAAACTTCCGACTCAAATTCACTCGGAGCACTGGACCATGTTCTTCGATGGATCTAAGATGCTAAATGGTTCCGGTGCTGGGGTAGTATTAGTATCCCCCCAAGGAGATAAGCTCAGATACGTTCTCCAGATTCACTTCGATTCCTCCAATAATGAAGAAGCATATGAAGCACTTTTGTATGGGTTGCGCATGGCCATTTCACTCGGCGTCCGTCGCCTCATGGTCTATGGCGACTCAGATTTGGTGGTCAATCAGGTGATGAAGGAGTGGGACGTCAGAAGTCCGGCAATGACTAGTTATTGCAATGCAGTGAGAAAGTTAGAACAGAAATTCGAGGGGTTAGAGCTTCATCACATCCCCCTACTGAAAAGTCAAGCGGCTGACGATTTGGCAAAGATAGGCTCCAAGAGAGAAGCCATTCCCAGCAACGTGTTCCTTGAGCACATCCACTCACCGTCAGTCCAAGAAGATCCTTTTACAGAAGAATTCCCGCAGCCGAAAAGTGCCACAGATCCGACTAAAGTCGAAGTTCTTGCTGTGGTCGACCTAATCATGGAAGTCTTGGCAATCACTCCAGACGGGACGATACCGTACATCACGTATATCCTGAGGAAAGAACTCCCGGAGGACGAGGAAGAGGCTCGACAGATCGTCCGTCGATCCAAGGCCTTCACAGTCATAAAGGGACAGTTGTATAGAGAAAGCGCGACTGGAATCGGTCAGAAGTGCATAACACCAGAAGAAGGTCAGATAATCCTTGATGATATCCACTCGGGGACCTGTGGTCACCATGCGTCTTCTCGGACCATTGTGGCTAAAGCATACCGAGCGGGATTTTACTGGCCAAGAGCAAATGAAATGGCAAAGGAGATAGTCGACAAGTGTGGAGGGTGCCAGTTCTACTCCAACATGTCACACAAGCCTGCATCAGCCCTGAAGACCATTCCACTTGTCTGGCCCTTTGCTGTTTGGGGACTGGACATGGTTGGTCCATTGAGAATAGGCAGGAGCGGTTTCACACATGTGCTTGTGGCAGTCGACAAGTTTACCAAATGGATTGAAGCTAAGCCTATCAAGAATCTTGATGCTTGCACTGCTATCAGTTTCGTCAGGGGGTTAACATTCAGATATGGAGTCCCGCATAGCATCATCACTGACAATGGGTCAAACTTTGATTCGGACAAGTTCAGAGCTTTGTGCGCCTCCCAAGGCACACGAGTCGACTACGCATTGGTCGCCCATCCCCAGTCGAACGGACAAGCTGAAAGGGCAAATGGTATGATTCTCAAAGGACTAAAGCCCCGGCTGATGCGTGATCTCAAGCACGCAGCGGGCGCATGGGTCGACGAGCTTCCATCGGTTCTGTGGGGATTGAGGACCACCCCAAATCGGTTGACTGGAAGAACTTCGTTCTTTCTGGTTTACGGAGCCGAAGCAGTCCTGCCGAGCGATCTACTTCACAATGCGCCACGAGTCGAGCTTTACACCGAAGATGAAGCAGAACAAGCCCGGCAAGATGCAGTCGACCTCCTGGAAGAAGAAAGAGAAATGGCTATGATCCGATCGACCATTTACCAGCAAGACTTGCGTCGATTCCATGCCCGAAATGTGAAGAGTCGAGCCTTCCAAGGAGATTTGGTCCTCCGAGTGGATCAACAGAAACCACACAAGCTCGCCCCTAGTTAGGAAGGCCCCTTCATTGTCACCAGAGTCCTCCACAATGGAGCATATCACCTTTACAATATCGGTTGCCAGATCGATGAGCCACGAGCTTGGAATGCGGAACTGCTCCGCCCCTTTTACACTTGAATTCTCACTCGGATGAGATGTAATAAGAAAAACTTCTGCAGTTTATTTTTATCGAAGACAAGAGTGTTCCAATAATTGATGTCACTTTTGTTTGCATACGAAATCCCCTAGTGGGTGGCTTAGCTGCGAATCCGTTTCGCCTAAGTTCATAAAAAGAATCCCACCGAGTGGCGAGCCAGGCTCCCACTCGGGGAGCTTAGCTGCAGCCCAATGCTTGCCTAAGTGTTTAAAAATCCTACCGAGTGGTGAGCCAGACTCTCACTCGGGGACTTAGCTGCAGCCCAGTGCGCGCCTAAGTTTGAAAAAATCCTACCGAGTGGAGAGCAAACCTCCCACTCGGGGGCTTAGCTGCAGCCCAGTGCTCGCCTAAGTTTGAAAAAACCCTACCGAGTGGAGAGCAAACCTCCCACTCGAGGGCTTAGCTGCAGCCCAATGCTCGCCTAAGTTTGAAAAAATCCTACCGAGTGGAGAGCAAACCTCCCACTCGAGGGCTTAGATGCAGACCAGTGCTCGCCTAAGTTTGAAAAAAATCCTACT
>NC_041390.1:627866740-627894198 GCF_002162155.2 Triticum dicoccoides | reverse complement strand
TGCAGCCCAGTGCTCGCCTAAGTTTGAAAAATCCTACCGAGTGGAGAGCAAACCTCCCACTCAGAGGCTTAGCTGCAGTCCAAGTACTCGCCTAAGTTTAAGAAATCCTACCGAGTGGAGAGCAAACCTCCCACTCGAGGGCTTAGCTGCAGTCCAAGTGCTCGCCTAAGTTTGAAAAATCCTACCGAGTGGAGAGCAAACCTCCCACTCGGAGGCTTAGCTGCAGTCTAATTACTTGCCTAAGTTTAAGAAATCCTACCGAGTGGAGAGCAAACCTCCCACTCGGGGGCTTAGCTGCAGTCCAAGTACTCGCCTAAGTTTGAAAAATCTTACCGAGTGGAGAGCAAACCTCCCACTCGGGGGCTTAGCTGCAGCCCGGCGCACGCCTAAGTACGGAACACAACCCAATCCGCAAGGACGACGAGGCGCAAATCGACTGCTACCTTCTCCTTCGGAGCCGCACCACAAATACAAGGTTATTTCGAGTGAAGATCTAGTTCCACTCGACGGATTGACCACGAAGATATTCAACGATAAATCAAGTTCAGATAAGACCCAAAGGTCCCAGGCCTCAGATCAAAGTACTCGAGCCCTCGGCTCGAGAGAGTTTAACGGTTACAAAATCCACTCGGCATTCCGAGGCAAATTTAAAGTGAAGCATAAAAGTTTTTCATCCCTCAAGCGGAGGACTGGAAGGGGCGACGAACTCGTCCAAGTCGACCCCGTCTGCAATACGAGTGGCAGCAACGATGAAAGTTTCCATGAAGTCTTGAAAGCTGTGCTTCCTGGTATTTGTAACTTGGATGGCGGCCAGCTTTTCTTCTCGTGCCTCCTTGCAATGGACGCGGACCAGAGACAAAGCGACATCAGCACCACATCTAGCAGAAGATTTCTTCCATTCCGCCACTCGACCCAGGACTTCATTCAGTCGAACCATCGGAGACTCGAGGTCGTTCTGAAGCGTCGTCCCAGGCCAAAGTGATGTGTTGATCCGTGACATCGCGACCTTCAGCCGAGCAAGCTAGCCAACAACACTGGTAATACGAGACTCCAGTCGGAGCACGTTCATAGCAGCCTCGTCCGTCACGAGAGAATTGGCAGGGTCCAAGCCTGTCTCCACTCGACTGGTCTCCTCTTCGAAGTTCTGGCAGAATTCTGTAAACACAATTCAAGGATAAGTCAGTGGCTCTACGCAGGTTTGGTAACTGCAAGTCAGTCGGATGGAGTAATTACCCTCGAGCATGACGAACAGCTTCTTGGCGAGCCCACCAAGATAAACCTCTAGATCATTCCTCTGCCCCGCCAGCTCACCTGCCTGGTCACTCAGAGTCATCTTGTCTTTCTTCAGATGGCTGGCCTCTTGATTAGCTATGTCGAGAGCAGTTTTCAGTCTGGAGTTCTCCTATTCAAGAGTACCGACTGAAGCCAGTTTCTCTTCTGCAAGCTTCATTTTGCTCAAGGCCTCCTTCTGCGCTTCGGCAAGATCTTGATCCTTCTTCTTCAGAGCCTCCTCCAGTTTATCTACAGAACGTCGAATGAACTCAACATCAAGAACGGGCAAGAAAGGGAAGTCACTCGTCAAGAATGAGAAACCTCACCAGCCATACCTTTTGCTTCGTCTCGCGCCTTCTGCAGGTTCTGTTGAGCGAGCTTCAAGTCAAGGTTGAGCTGGATCTGTTTGTTCTCCAACTCGGTGAGAGCCACAAGTTCACAGGATTTCTGCAAAAATCAGTTGACAAAGGTCCAAGATAAGTTGCTTCCAAGTAACCAAGAGACAATGATGACGTTTCTAAGACTACAGCTGAATCAAAAACATTCAACAGTAGTCTCAGGGACTACACCCAGTGGGTGCACTCAGCGTGCCCCCACTAGTTTTGAAAAAAAAAATCGACTGCCCGCAGTCGACCGGATACAGTTTCATTCGACATGGCCTGACCAGACCGAGTGAAGAAGTGCAACTACAGCAACACAATATAAAGACTACAGTCGACTGCCAGCAGTCCACCGTAGTCTCAGGGACTACACCCAGTGGGTGCACTAAGCATGCCCCCACTCGACCAAAAACTTAACAGACACACCCACTGGGTGTACAGAATTAAAGATCTCCGGAAAAAAGATTCTTCAGACAGCATACCCTAACAGAACAAGCGGTGAATCGACTGACCTGGACGTTACTCTGAAGAGCTGAACTCGCGTCATAAGCTGCTTGGCTGGCTTCTCGAACCACCTTGACCTGCTCCATCATGATCCCTGCCTGGCGTATAGCTTCCTTAGCTGCACCCACTTGGTCCTCAGGGACGTGGTGTGTGGCGAAGAGTGAAGGCAGATTTGCGGTCGACGTCGAGGGCCGCACACTCGTCAGAGGATCGGCGAAAGTCACAGAAGACCGAGTGGTATCACCACCGTCTCGAGCTACGGCCTCAGGCGCCGGAGTAGATTGTGGGGTCTTGCCAGCCGAGGCCTTCCTGTGCCGTCTCGTTCTCAGCGGCGCTTCGTCTTCGTCGTCAGGAAGGTTAATAACATGAGGAGGAGCTACAAGAAAAAATCAATCGACCAGAGTTATAAGAAATCGTCAGTCGACTCAAGGCAGAACATCAGTAATCATACCAGGGTTGGAAGTAAGAGCATCTTCCATCTCTTGATCATCGTCCTTGACGGAGATCTCAGAAGTAGCAGCACTGCAAATTTCGAAAGACAGTCAGTTGGTTCAATGAATCGACCAAGGACCTGTCCACGGTCGACAAAGGAAAACAAGTTCTATTATTACCCAGAGATGGTGGGGACAGTCATCTTCATCTTGGGCAGAGCTTTGGGTGGCTTGGACGGCGCCACGCGTGGGTGCTTGGGAGCTTTTTTAGTCGGCGCTGGAGAAGAGGTCCGAGGGTGCTTCGACGACTGCCCAACGGGAGTAGTCGCCTTACCACGTTCCCGCTCAGGGTCGTGTGTATCGCCTTTCCGAGCAGGGAGGTTCAGCTTCCTCCTCCTCCTCCTCTTCGCTGGAGTTGACGTCGTCGTCTCCGTCTCCTTCGCCATCAGATTCCCACTCTCCTTGTTCGTCTCCACTTTCGCCTCCGCTCGCCTCCCCTTCTTCGGCCTGCTCCTGTGCTCCATTGGGTGTCGAGTACATCTCTGTAGTTGCCTGGAGAACAGCAGACAAGTCGAAGGTCAGTCGACCGATTGAAAGAGAGCAAATGAAGAAAGATAGATCTCAGTCGGGAACACAAGGTCAGACCTGGTCCACGTCGTATGTACTGTCAAGCGGGGGAACCCTCCTGGCTCCTCGGGGGTTGTCTTTGTTCCCTGTGATGCTCGACAGCCACCCTTCCAGCATCTCGTCAGTGACCTCCTCTAGGTGAATCCGAGTGGTGTCGTCGAGACCCGAGTACAGCCACATAGGGTGGTCACGAGCCTGAAGCGGTTGGATGCGCCTCCAAAGGAAGACCTCCGGCAAGTCCATGCCCGTCATGCCCTCTCGGACAAGCTGAACCACTCGACGAACCAGCACCTTGACTTGCGCCTTTTCCTCCGGCAGCACTTTCAGAGAAGCGGGTTTTTGAGCTCGGTCCAGAGAGAAAGGGGGAAGCCCAGTCGACTGCCCTAGGGTCACCTGGTCTTGGCAATAAAACCAGGTCGACTGCCAACCACGGTCCGACTCGGGAAAAGTGATAGACGAAAAAGGACTTTTTCTCCTCATCTGGATCGCCAGACCCCCGCACAGCTGGATCACTTGTGCCAGTTCGTCACTCGACTTGGCTTTCTTTACCGATTGTGAACGGCAGGTGAAGATGTGTTTAAAGAGTCCCCAGTAAGGGCGGCAACCCAAGAAACTTTCGCACAAGTAAATGAAAGCAGCAAGGTACACGATGGAATTGGGAGTGAAGTGATGGAGCTGCGCTCCGAAGAAGTTCAAAAAGCTCCGGAAAAAGGGTGAGGAGGTAGAGAAAATCCGCGGTCGATATGGGTGGCGAGGAGAACGCACTCACCATCACGAGGTTGGGGTTCGACTTCTCTCCCCGGGAGACGCGCAACTTCATGGGGAATGACTCCCCCCTCGACCATGTCATCAAGATCTTCCTGTCGAATCACCGACGGCATCCAGTCGCCCTGGATCCAATCCCTAGGCAGAGCAGTCCTCGAGGAAGATCCGCCCCAAGCAGACTTCTTCCCCTTCCCCTGCACCGCCGCCTTCTTTGCGTGCTCCAAAGCCAACGTCTTGTCCTTCACCATCGTCGCCGGCAAGGCTCGAACGGACCTACGGCGCTAGGGTGCGAGCAGAGGTGGCGGAGGACCTTGTGAAGGGAGAGGGAAAGGCAAGAGCACGCTGTTTGGGAGCCCCGAGCCGGCAGCTTATAAGGGGCCACTTCCAAGTGGCTGACCGGTAGGCCCAGGCGATCCCGCCAAATCCCGCAATAGGCGCACGCGCGACACGTGGCGAAAAATGTGGCGCGGGAATCGAGGAGTTTCCGTCTTATCCCATCCGATTACTGCGGCCGCCCCTGTCCCGCTCGCTTCCCGAAATTCAAATCCCGCAAAATCCGCGGGCTACAGAACAACTCATCAAACAGAAGATCCCGCTCGAGCCGGCACTCGGTATTTCACAAGTAAGGAAAGTCACTCGACGAGAGACCAAGAATGGATCAAGGTGACCGAAAGAAGTTGGCAGCGTCATCCGTGACTATTAATCCAGTACAAGACATTCATATAACGCTAAGAACTAGTCGGAAGGATCCCCAACTCCTTCCCCACTCGAACCTCGATCCATTCGGGGGCTAATGATGAAGCTATGTACCTAGGGTAGGGGCATGGACCTGTCCTAAGAGCCCTACCCAAGGACATCCCTAGAAGAAGTCACCTTTCAGTCGACTTGAAGGTATCCCACTCGGCGGATTCAAGACACTCGACCAGGGAACTATCACTCGACCACGAAGCCAACCACTGGACTGCCAGGAGATCTAAAGTCACTCCGCAGGAAAACGGTCGACCCTTAAATAGCCTTTATGGCCATCATAGCACTTTATTAGAGGCGTTACCAGTAACGCCCGACTTTAATGTATTTAAGACCCTACACAACTGAGGGCCGGAGGGGGCCAGTGAACTCTATATAAGCCACCCCCTCCTCAGTGTAAAGGGTTCGCACCCCTGTAATTCATACACACATAATCCAGTCGACTGCCTCCGGGCACCGAGACGTAGGGCTGTTACTTCCTCCGAGAAGGGCCTGAACTCGTAATCCTCGTGTGCTTAGGACTCCTCCATAGCTAAGATCTAGCCTCTCCATACATACCCCCCTACATCACCGTCAGAGTTAGAACCACGACAACCAGCACGCCGCCGGCGCTGATCCTCCACGCCCCGGGCACCCGCATGTCCGGCGGGACCGGGTACTCGGTCTCGAAAAGGAGGCGAGCCTCGTCCTCGTGCAGATGACGACGCCCGAATCCGTTCGCTGTCGCGCCGTCGCCTGGGAAACGCTCGGCCATGCTTTCTCAACTGGTGACGGCGAGAGGAGGAAAGGGGGAGAAATGAGTGCGTCGTCAGTGGATGATCGGGGTGAGTCTCTCCGGCGCGCTTGTAGTCGGCTTTTATAGGCGGAGACGCCGCATGGTAGGCTTGGCCGGCGCGCTACGCGTGGCATGATTGCGTGGCGGCCGAGGGACGCGTTGCCCAGCCTTCACTGCGCCGCTCGTGAGGCATCAATGGAGGCTGACCGGCGCGGCAGCGCACGCCAGCTTTGGCATTGATTCGCCACGGGAAACGAGGCGCTAAGGACGACGAAGGGGCGAGAAGAGAGTAGAGTCGCTGATGCGGCGGGCCCACGGCTCTTCGCGCTCGGGCCAAAATTGACGCCGGCGGACGAAAAAATGCCTGGGGGGCCTTCTTGGGGGCGCGGCTGGAGATGCCCTTAAAGAGGCTTCTGTAGGCTTCGTGGAATGTGTGGCATATGGTCCGGTCAAACCAAGGGAGGGTGCCGGTCAACACATCCATTGAGTGTACGACCATGCCGGTAGTTCCTGATGCCTTCTATGCCTACCTATTAAACACATATCCCTAGTGCACAGAGACACACAACACAAAGGATAATGCATGAAATGGGATTACATAATTCCAAGACACTGATAGACAGGTAAAATGCTAAATACTTATTCATCCTTTGCTGAGGCACGTCTTGCTACATATAAAGACACGGGTAGTAAACAGTGGCATCAAGTCTTTGGTCCTTTGGTAGGTCACATGATGTGAGGATCTTGGTCATGAGTTTGGTCCATTGGTAGGTTTGCAACTATGAGAGCTTTTCATTCCTTCAAACAAGATAATTTATTCATGTCCTTGTTTGCATCCAATCAAAGAAAATCTAAAGTACCAAGCCCTAGCTTGTTATGCAAGTAACTTTGGTCCCTTCAAATTTGATATCCTCACTAGAAACTTTAATTTATCAACTACCTAGTGTACTTGATTTCTTATTATATGCTATGAAATGTTGCGCAGTGGAGCATTGAGTGGGGAAATGCTTTCGTGGTGTTTCTCCTAACGATGAAAATTGGTTTCTCTCTAAAATTTGACCATTGGTACCGAAACTCCAATTAAACATGGTGTTCAATGCCTCAACCCCTCACACATTGACCCAGTCTTCCCTCTCCCTCCTACCCTTCACTTTGAAGCCGCTCCCGTGAAAATAACCCCTCCCCCATACCCACGTTCATGATCTTCCCTCCTCTGATTTCTTTTCATGATGCCTCGCCTTCTCCTAGTCTCCTCCTAGATGGTTTGCTCCCAACCTTCTCCTTTCACTTTCTGTCTCCCAGTCCTACAACCAGAACCATGCAGCTGGCCACCATGTCTCCGCTGGTGGAGGCAGATTTATCGCCGCCCCGTACGTGTGAGCTATGTGATGCTTCACTTCATCGTGTTATACTGACCATCGTTGTGTAAGTTCATGGTTGTTCAATCTCGTAATGGTCAAAAATCACAAAATACAAAATGGTAACACCAATATATGGCTAGTACAATAGTTTACAAACCATAGAGAAGTTGGAATACAGTAGGTATAACACCAATATAAATAAAGAATGAGTTCATTATAGTACCTTGAAGTGGTATTTTATTTTCTTTCGCTAACGGAGCTCACGAGATTTTCTACTTTAAGTTTTGTGTTGTGAAGTTTTCAAGTTTTGGGTAAAGATTTGATGGATTATGGAACAAGGAGTGGCAAGAGCCTAAGCTTGGGGATGCCCATGGCACGCCCAACATAATCTAAGGACACCTAAAATCCAAAGCTTGGGGATGCCCCGGAAGGCATCCCCTCTTTCGTCTACTTCTATCGGAACTTTACTTGGAGCTATATTTTTATTCCCCACATGATATGTGTTTTGCTTGAAGCGTCTTGTATGATTTGAGTCTTTGCTTGTTAGTTTACCACAATCATACTTGCTGTACACACCTTTTGAGAGAGCCATACATGATTTGGAATTTGTTAGAATACTCTATGTGCTTCGCTTATATCTTTTGAGTTATATAATTTTGCTCTAGTACTTCACTTATATCTTTTAGAGCACGGTGGTGGATTTGTTTTATAGAAACTATTGATCTCTTATGCTTCACTTAGATTATTTTGAGACTCTTAAATAGCATGGTAATTTGCTTAAAATCCTAATATGCTTGGTACACAAGATCAATAATAAAACTTTCTTATGAGTGTGTTGAATACTATGAGAAGTTCGATGCTTGATAATTGTTTTGAGATATGAAGATGGTGATATTAAAGTTGTGCTAGTTGAGTAGTTTTGAATTTGAGAAACACTTGTGTTAAAGTTTGTGATTCCCGTAGCATGCACGTATGGTGAACCGTTATGTGATGAAGTCGGAGCATGATTTATTTATTGATTGTCTTCCTTATGAGTGGCAGTCGGGGACGAGCGATGGTCTTTTCCTACCAATCTATCCCCCTAGGAGCATGCGCGTATACTTTGCTTTGATAACTTGTAGATTTTTGCAATAAGTATATGTGCTCTTTATGACTAATGTTGAGTCCATGGATTATACGCACTCTCACCCTTCCACCTTTGCTAGCCTCTCTAATATCACTCACCTTTCGTCGGTATCATACACCCACCATATACCTTCCTCAAAATAGCCACCATACCTACCTATTATGGCATTTCCATAGCCATTCTGAGATATATTTCCATGCAACTTTCCACCATTCCGTTTATTATGACACACTCCATCATTGTCATATTGCTTAGCATGATCATGTAGTTGACATCGTATTTGTGGCAAAGCCACCATTCATAATTCTTTCATACGTGTCACTATTGAGTCATTGCATATCCCGGTACACCGCCGGAGGCATTCATATAGAGTCATATTTTGTTCTAAGTATCGAGTTGTAATTGTTGAGTTGTAAGAAAAATAAAAGTGTGATGATCATCATTATTAGACCATTGTCCCAGTGAGGAAAGGATGATGGAGACTATGATTCCCCCACAAGTCGGGGTGAGACTCCGGATGAAAAAAAGAGGCCATAAAAAAAGAGAAAAGGCCCAAATAAAAAAATGAGAGAAAAAGAGAGAAAGGACAATGCTACTATCCTTTTACCACACTTGTGCTTCAAAGTAGCACCATGATCATCATAGTAGAAAGTCTCTCATGTTAGCACTTTCATATACTAGTGGGAATTTTTCATTATAGAACTTGGCTTGTATATTCCAATGATGGGCTTCCTCAAAATGCCCTAGGTCTTCATGAGCAAGCAAGTTGGATGCACACCCACTTAGTTTCTTTTTGAGCGTTCATATACTTATAGCTCTAGTGCATCCGTTGCATGGCAATCCTTACTCACTCACATTGATATCTATTGATGGGCATCTTCATAGCCCGTTGATACGCCTAGTTGATGTGAGACTATCTTCTCCTTTTTGTCTTCTCCACAACCACCACTCTATTCCACCTATAGTGTTATATCCATGGCTCACGCTCATGTATTGTGTGAAGATTGAAAAAGTTTTGAGAATGTCAAAAGTATGAAACAATTGCTTGGCTTGTCATCGGGGTTGTGCATGATTTAAATATTTTGAGTGGTGAAGATAGAGCATAGCCAGACTATATGATTTTGTAGGGATAACTTTCTTTAGCCATGTTATTTTGAGAAGACATAATTGCTTTGTTAGTATGCTTGAAGTATTATTATTTTTATGTCAATATGAACTTTTGTCTTGAATCTTTCGGATCTGAATATTCATACCACAATTAAGAAGAATTACATTAAAATTATGCCAAGTAGCACTCCACATCAAAACTTCTGTTTTTATCATTTACCTACTCGAGGACGAGCAGGAATTAAGCTTGGGGACGCTTGATACGTCTCCAAACGTATCTATAATTTTTGGTTGCTCCATGCTATATTATCTACTGTTTTGGACATTATTGGGCTTTATTATCCACTTTTATATTATTTTTGGGACTAACCTATTAACCGGAGGCCCAGCCCAGAATTGTTGTTTTCTGCCTGTTTTAGGGTTTCGAAGAAAAGGAATATCAAACGGAGTCCAAACGGAATGAAACCTTCGGGAACATGATTTTCTCAACGAACAAGACCCGGGAAACTTGGACCCTACGTCAAGAAAGAAAAGAGGAGGCCACGAGATAGGGGGCGCGCCCACCCCCACCAGGCGCGCCCTCCACCCTCGTGGGCCCCCTGTTGCTCCGCCGACGTAGTCCTTCCTCCTATATATATCCACGTACCCCCAAACGATCAGATATGGAGCCAAAACCCTAATTCCACCGCCGTAACTTTCTGTATCCACGAGATCCCATCTTGGGGCCAGTTCCGAAGCTCCGCCGGAGGGGGCATCGATCACGAAGGGCTTCTACATCAACACTATAGCCTCTCTGATTAAGTGCGAGTAGTTTACCTGAGACCTACGGGTCCAGAGTTAGTAGCTAGATGGCTTCTTCTCTCTTTTTAGATCTCAATACAACGTTCTCCCCCTCTCTTGTGGAGAACTATTCGATGTAATCTTCTTTTTGCGGTGAGTTTGTTGAAACCGATGAATTGTGGGTTTATGATCAAGTCTATCTATGAATAATATTTGAATCTTCTCTGAATTCTTTTATGTATGATTGGTTATCTTTGCAAGTCTCTTCGAATTATCAGTTTGGTTTGGCCTACTGGATTGATCTTTCTTGCAATGGGAGAAGTGCTTAGTTTTGGGTTCAATCTTGCGGTGTCCTGTCCCAGTGACAGTAGGGGTAGCAAGGCACGTACTGTATTATTGCCATCGAGGATAGCAAGATGGGGTTTTCTTAATATTGCATGAGTCTATCCCTCTACATCATGTCATCTTGCTTAAGGCGTTACTCTGTTTTTAACTTAATACTCTAGATGCATGCTGAATAGCGGTCAATGAGTGGAGTAATAGTAGTAGATGCAGGCAGGAGTCGGTCTACTTGTCCCGGACGTGATGCCTATATACATGATCATACCTAGATATTCTCATAACTATGCTCAATTCTGTCAATTGCTCAACAGTAATTTGTTCACCCACCGTAGAATACTTATGCTCTCGAGAGAAGCCACTAGTGAAACCTATGGCCCCCGGGTCTATCTTTATCATATTGATCTCCTACTACCTAGTTATTTCCTTTGCTATTTACTTTGCCTTTATTTTACTTTGCATCTTTATCACAAAAATACCAAAAATATTATCTTTATCATATCTATCAGATCTCACTCTCGTAAGTGGCCTTATAGGGATTGACAACCCCTATTTGCGTTGGTTGCGAGGATTTATTTGTTTTGTGCAGGTACGAGGGACTCGCGCGTAGCCTCCTACTGGATTGATACCTTGGTTCTCAAAAACTGAGGAAAATACTTACGCTACTTTGCTGCATCATCCCTTCCTCTTCGGGGAAAACCAACGCAGTGCTCGAGAGGTAGCATTACTCACGCACGGCGGTGAGCATCATGAAATTGGTGATGGAGGAAGGTTGATGATGATGATGGCGATGGATTCCCCTATCCGGAGCCCCGAACGGACTCCAGATCAGCCCTCCCCGAGAGAGATTAGGGCTTAGCGGCGGCTCCGTATCGTAAAATGCGATGAATCCTACTCTTTGATTTTTTTTCTCCCTGAACGTGAATATATAGAGTTGGCGTTGAGGTCAGTGGAGCCTCAGGGGGCCCACGAGACAGGGGGCGCGCCCCAGGGGGGTGGGCGCCCACACCCTCATGGACATGGTGTGGCCCCCCTGGTGTTGATTCTTTCACTAGTATTTTTTATAAATTCCAAAAATATTCTCCATGAAGTTTCAGGTCATTCCGAGAACTTTAATTTCTGCACAAAAATAATACCATGGCAATTCTGCTGAAAACAGCGTCGGTCCGGGTTAGCTCCATTCAAATTATGCAAGTTAGAGTGCAAAACAAGGTCAAAAGTGTTTGGAAAAGTAGATACGATGGAGACGTATCAATGATCATGAATATAGGCATCACGTCTGTGTCAAGTAGACCGACTCCTGCCTGCATCTACTACTATTACTCCACACATCAACCGACTCCTGCCTGCATCTAGAGTATTTAATTCATAAGAACAGAGTAACGCATTAAGTAAGATGACGTGATGTAGCGGGATAAACTCAACCAATATGATGAAAACCCCCATCTTGTTATCCACGATGGCAACAATACAATACATGTCGGTTCCCCTTATGTCACTAGGATCGAGCACGGCAAGATTTAACTCAAAGCTAAGCACTTCTCCCATTGCAAGAAAAACCAATCGAGTTGGCCAAACCAAATCGATAGTTCAAAGAGACTTGCAAAGATATCAAATCATGCATATAAGAATTCAGAGGAGATTCAAATAATATTCATAGATAAGCTGATCATAAATCCACAATTCATCGGATCTCGGCAAACACACCGCAAAAGGGTATTACATCGAATAGATCTCTAAGAACATCGAGGAGAAATTTGTATTGAGAATCAAAGAGAGAGAAGAAGCCATCTAGCTACTAGCTATGGACCCGTAGGCCTGTGGTAAACTACTCACGCTTCATCGGAGAGGCAATGGTGTTGATGTAGAAGCCCTCCATGATCGAATCCCCCTCCGACAGGACGCCGGAGAAGGCCCCTAGATGGGATCTCATGGGTACAGAAGGTTGCGGCGGTGGAAAAGTGGTTTTGTGGCACCCTCAGAAGGTTTTGGGATATTTGAGAATATATAAGTGGGAGAAATAGGTCGATGGAGTCGCGAGGGGCCCACAAGTGTGGGAGGACGCCCTACCTCCCTGGGCGCGCCTCCCGACCTTGTGTCCACCTCGTGGCTTTCTTGATGTGCACTCGCAGCCCTGTGGATGTCTTCTGCGCCAAGAAAAATCATCCCGAAAGTTTCATTCCGTTTGGACTCCATTTGGTATTCCTTTTTGTGAAACTCTAAAACAAGGAAAAAACAGGAACTGGCACTGGGCTCTAGGTTAATAGGTTAGTCCCAAAAATCATATAAAATAGCATATTAATGCATATAAAACATCCAAAACAAATAATATAATAGCATGGAACAATCAAAAACTAAAGATACATTGGAGACGTATCAGGGGTGCATACTCGCCCCCCATTGGTGGAGTCTTTGGAGTGGCGGGCAAAGCTTACTTGCCCGCCACTACTTACTCATGTTGCAGTGGAAGGCGTATTAGAACGCCCGCCATGACAACAATTGTGCTGCCATGGTTTTGTTTTTGCATTAATCCAATTTAAGCACACATTGTAAGCTTAGGCATGCAAGTTCACTAGGTAATTAGTACTCTTCGTAACAACTACTAACACTTCATATTTGTTCGAGTTAACAAACCAACATCAAAGTATCATCGGCATCTTAACTAAGTAACTAAGAGTTCATCGGCTTGGAGATATTTAACTTGGACCTCATTTCTAAATAAGGTCTATAACAACCATCATTTGGAAGTTGATGTTCCTGTTATTCCTTATCGTGATGAGCACTATTGTTTCAACCCCTAGCCGCCTCTTTCCCTTCAGGAATTCTCGCCATCCGACCTCATAGAATGATATGCGGTCGTCTGTGTCCGTCTTGTATTGAACGCTGGTGACAGGACCTGCTACTCCAAGGCGTACTCCAACCATGCCGGTAGCAGGGATGTTCTCGCCAGAAATCATCTTCGTAGGTAATTTCTATGATCACCCGTGATTAAAAGCAAAATAGAGCACGCAATGTTAGATGTCCCGACATATAGTGTTATGAACAAAAAAGAGAGAAAAGATACAAAACATACCATGGTGTGTTTCACGATGTTGGTCTTACTAAAACGGTGCACAAATGGCTTCCCCAAGTAGTGCACACTTGATGGTAGGATCGCGATGAGATTGATCTTCTCATCCTCAGTAAGCTCTTTCATTCTTTGAGAGATAATTGTAGAACTGTATGGATCACCATCGTTATCATCTCCACTACCCTCAACATCTTCCCCATCCTCACCCCCATCCTCACGCTCTTGACTATCGTCATCCTGGTTAGCATCATCATCACCCTGTCTCTCATCATCACCATTATCCTCATCATCATCATCACCCTCATCGTCTTGGCAATCCTCATAATCATCTTCGTCAAGCTCATCATCTTGGTAAGAAAAATACTTAATCCTTAACTTGTTGACCTCTTTATTCAAGTAAAAGCTTATGTACTCTCTCCCGGTGAGCTTATTATTTGAAATATACTTGTTCCATCCATCACCTCCTATGATGGTTTTATCCTTTTGTTTACAAACGTCAATTGTGTACGATTGTCCTTCACCATCCGAAAAGTTGAAACTGTCACTGATTAAATTATTGAATTGCACCCTTATGTTGCATGGGACACGCTATGTAACAATAAAGAATAATACAGTTAATAATTAATGGTATGCATAGTAGAAGAATTTAGCAAATGGTTAGAATTGAATGATAAAATTGTTACCACAGATTTTTCGAATCCCTCCCTCAAGAAGAGCCTGAATTCTAGTGGATGGGATAAACTATCCCTACAGGCACTTTTGCAGACATTGCAGACCTTACACACCATGATCCCTCCTTCAAGAATTTAAAACATTGTTAGCATTGGTGCTAAGTCATGAAAGTAATATTGAGAAGTGGCATAAAAAATCAGCAAGAAAAAATGTCATCACGATGAGTTAGTACGACGATATATATAAGCAGGTTTATCACGTCTACTCCCTCCATTCCTAAATATAAGTCTTTTTAGAGATTCCACTATGGACTACATATAGAGCAAAATGAGTGAATCTACACTCTAAAATATGTCTATATACATCTGTATGTAGTTTGTAGTGAAATCTTTAAAAAGACTTGCATTTAGGAACGGAGGGAGTATAAAATAAGGCTCCACGAAGTCATAGACATATATAGTATGTCATAGCAAGTTTCATAAGTACTACATTAGGGGTTCAAATATATGAAGCACGGAATTATACGACTAGCCAGGATGGAGAGATCAACTCCTAATCTAAGTCAAGGTTAGAGCCGAAGTCGTCAACCTAGTCTAGTAGGTCATCCTTGGCATCCTTCTGGTTGCGTGCGGTCATCAGCAACGCCTCGTTAATGGCATACAAATGTGGATCCACCCGAAGATACCGTTCCACCAAGGGATCGATGCTCTGCCGTTCACGGGCCCTGATGAGCGCCTCGGCCTTCAGGTGCTCTTACTCCTTGGCCTTGGAGATTATTCTCATCTTAGGAGGTGATATCTGACTCACGCGTCAAGCAATCTGAGGAAAGTTGAGTTGTGCCCTTGGCCCCCGGTACTCGAGTGCCCTGGCATTTTAAGCACGCGCCGCTTCCTCGGTGATGTCGAACGTGCTGAGCCATTATTTCATCTCAGTGATGGGATTTAGGTTTTGGGTGCCCCAACTTCCCCAAGGGCCTCTGGAAAACACCACGGTACCTGTCGTTGTCCACCATTTCGGAAACAAATGACCTAGAACATGTAGACAAATAAATTTGCCGAAAGAACTGAAGAAATCTACTACAGCACAATATGAATTAAAAACAAACAATTTTTTGCATGACCTCTGCATAAAAATGAACACATTAAGTGCTAGAAATTTGGTGAACGAAAACACATCAACATTTCGCAAAAAACTTTAGCGCTTACAGTATGAATCCCTGTAAAGAACTTAAGACATCTACTACAGCAAAATATGAATAAAAAATAAACAAAGAAATTTTGCATGACCTCTGCATAGAAATGGACACATTAAATCCTGGATATTTGGCAAAACTAAAATAAATCAACGTTTCGCCAAAACTTTAGCGTTTATAGTATGAATTCCTATAAAGAACTTAAGACATCTGCTGCAGCACAATATGAATAATAAATAAAGAAATTTGGGAAGACATCTGCATACAAATGAACACATTAAGTATTAGAAATCTGGCAAAACAAAAATAAATCAACGTTTCGCCAAAACTTTAGCGCTTGTAGTATATATCCGTGTAAAGAAATGAAGGGGCCTACTACGGCATAATTTTGAACTCAGTATGAACAAAAATAATGTACACAGTGATGCTATATATCAAACTATAAATTACAACTATAAAACTACAACTAGAAATATCAAACTACAACTACAATTTGTCTTAATATGTGCATTAAAAAATATACAAGTAGAAACTACAACTAGCCAGAAACTAAAACTAAAAACTATACATTAGGACCCCCTAACTCTAACCCTACTCGAACGAGGTTATTGCCGCGGCTGTCCGTGTGTGTGTGGCAGCAATGGTTGGCGAGGAGGATTGCCGAAAAGAGAGGCGGGGACGGAGACGTTATACCTGCCGGAGCAAAGGACAACGGGGCAGTGGATCGAGGCCGAGGGCGACATGGTGGAGGGCGAGCGGGGCTACGAGTAAGGCGAGGACAATGGCGGCAACGGACGGCAAGGAGGATGGGCGATGGCGGTGATGAGAGCGAGATGGGGAGTAAGATTGAGAGTGAGAGTGGGGTAGGGGAGGGAGCGCGCGTGCAGATAGTGCTCATCCCGTGCAACAGACGCACCAGATGACCCGCCACTACTAATTTGGGGTGGCGGCCAACAATGTTCGAGTTGAATTTGGACAGTCCAGAGCTAACGTATTTGTGGCGGGCACGACCGCTTGCCTGCCACAGCTAATATCTGCATAAAAAACCAAAAATATAAATAGTTGCAGGCTTTCATTTGCGGCGGGGCCTTTGGCCCGCCCACAGTGATGCCTATAATACCAGTGGCTGGTATGCCTAGCTACCCGCCATAGCAAGCATTCATAACATAGCCAATCTCAGCAGTGCTTGTTTGTGGCGGGTCGTGTATTTCGCCCGTCATTGGTGTGCCCATAGCTCTTGCGACCGCGTTGTGTCACCCGCCACTGCTTCTTCTCCTAACTTGCAGTGGCGGGTGCCTCGTCCCGCCCGCCACTATTTTGAGTTCACCTATAAGGCTTTTCCTAGTAGTGATACAGATTCCTCCTTTCCAAATTCCTCCAGCTCTCTGAGTACAAACCCAACACCCTCTTTCTTAACATGGAACTCTTTTAGCTCCTGTAGGCACTTCATCTTTCCATCCTCAGGAATATTGGAATGGAGTTCTTTGGAAGAATGGAAATGGCGTAAATTCACATGGTGGCTAATGTCTCTAGGCAACTTTCTACTGCCATTCCAACCTTGTAGGTCCAACAAATTTTAAGTTGTAAAATCTAGACATTCTGCTAGGTAAAAGTTATGTCTTCTAATCCATAGGGTTTCATAAATTCTAAGGTATTGGAGGTGGATAAGATTTGAAAGGTTGTTTGGCAAAGATTCTAGAGTGTTCATTACTATAAATAGAATGTGGAGACATTTTATGTCTAGAAATGTATTTTTAAAAACATTAGCAATTATTGCATCATGATATTCAAAAATCATCAAAGTCCGCCAATTTTCAAATTTCTTCCACAAAACTTTCGCCATATGTATTCTCTATGGTGACTGATATGTGTTTAACAAAATGTGGGATATTATTGGCACTGAAACATAAACTATCTATATTGACGCATTCTTGTGATGCGACATTTCAGGATAGTTCATGCAATAAATCATGCATACAATAGTATTGATGACCATACCTATCAACTCCCTTCATGAGAAAACCATTGTCCGCTATCTCTTCTAAGTATTTTTTTATCATTTTCGCAACTATAGTTTACTATACCTATTTTGGTCCCAAATTTACTAATTGCTAATGAATTATAAAACCTATAATCTTGAGGACATAGGGTACAATGTGAAAAACATTTTTTTAGAAGGAAAGGAAGGTAATCGTAGCTAATTTTTAGAGATGACATAATATCATCATCATTTTGTGCCTTTTGCCACTCATTATTTTCAAGAACTCCAATCCAATACTCCTGAGAAAGGTTATTCCTCAATAACCGACCAACTATATTAGCTGCTAACGACAAACCCTTCAGTTTAGCTGCAATATCTTTTGCAACATAAATCAAGTCATTTTCATAATTCCTTGGTTTGTTACGACCAAATATACATGCTTCAAAGAGTGCCATGAAGTCATTAGGGTCCAAACCATGCAACTCTATTGGTTCAGTTGTTTTGCCCATGTGTGCTATACATGGAAATTGAGTTATGACAAGAACAATGTTGCCCTTGGTATCCCCCTTTGTGAATGGAGCCAATAGTTTTTTTTCCAATCACCCTCACTATTGCATTTCCAAATGTCATCCAAGACAATTAAAAACATTTTGGACTTTAGTCCTGCTGCAATGGATTTTTGAACCTGATCTAAATTGGTTGTTTCAATCATTGTGTTGTATTCTTCTTTTTCAATTGCAGGTATGCAATGAAGGACCTTCCTGATGAGGTTAAGGACATTGAACTCTGTTGAAACAGAATGCCAAACCTTGACTGTGAAGCACTCCTCAATCCTTTCATCATTATACAAGTGTTGGGTGAAAGTTGTCTTTCCCATACCCCCCATGGCCAAATAAAGGCAGAACGAAAAGCGTTTCACCCAGAAATGTGTCACTTGTGAGTGCATTTATAGTTTGTTCAAAAATGGCACTCCTCCCATACATTTTATCTTATGCAACTAATGAACCCGTGTGAGGCCTTTTGAAGGTGATAGTTGTGCTATTATTTGGGATTTTTTTTCAGCAAGTCAAGAGACAATATCACACATATTGTGTATGCTCTCTATCAGTGGCGACCGCGACGTGCTCAGCTGTTTGCGTGCAGGGAGGAGGTGCCGTTGGGCATCGTGGTGGTGTCCACGATAGCTAGACCGAGCAAGGTCGATGCATCAGTACAGTTCTGAAGATGGAGCGATGGCAGTTGGCGGCGGCGGCCTCTGAGAGCACGCCGGACCAGGGTGTGCCTCAGACCCGACAAGTGGCTAGGTTGGGGTCTCAGGTCATAGATGTTAGGCTTGGCTGCGATATCTGTTTGGTATTAGGCCCAGGCTCACTACAAGAAATATGTCAACTTATGACCTTCTATCAGTGACCCTCGAAGAATTGGTCATAAATTTATGACCATTTTAGACCAATTGGTCAAAAGCTGTTCAGGGGGCTCCAAACCCTAAACCATTACGACCATTTTGGTCAGAAAGGTCGTAATTTCCTTACATGAAATGGTCACAAAGCAAACAGTGCTAGTCCGCTGCCTTATTTCTAGTTGTTAATGACCAATATAGATGGTCATAGCCTTGTAGATTGTGGTGGGTTGTGATGACTAGGCGCCATCTCATCAGTTTTGCCTATGTGTCATGTCTATGTGGCAGTTTTTGCCCTAGGTTGCGAAGCAACCTATATTTCTATCATTCCCAAATTTCCCTAAAAAATCTCATAAATTCTTTGTGGCATATCTTCATCAAATATGTAAAAATCCTTCCTTGCCTAGTTCAAAACTAATTCAACAATATTCATTTTCCTATTCTGTTCATAACAACACTTTATGAAGGAAGTGCTATTTATATATTCTTGATTACCCTCGGAATTTTTGGGCAATCTTTCCTATCCAAATCATTACCGCATGATAAATATCAGCTCCATTTGCCTAGCAAATCTTCCTCGGCAAATTTCCAAAGTTTTTGTCCACCTAGAAGCATTGTGAAGGAAGTACCTTTTTTATATCTCTAAATGACATGAAATTTATACAGTTCCTTCATATGCCCAAATTATCAACCTCCTCCAAATTTCAGCTCAGTCAAATCATCTATGTGAGCCCAGGTTCAATTTATATTTTATGGCCAAATTGGCACGTTGCAAAGCAAGTGTTATATAGACCCCTCCTATTACCCTCAAACTTTTCGGGCACTCTTCCATACCCAAATCATTGCCACATGATAATATTCAGCTCAATTTTCCTGGTAAATTGTTCTCGGGAAATTTTCAAAGTTTCTACCTCGAGAGAAGCTTTGTGAAGTACTAGCTAGGCTTACCCAAATGATCTGAAAATTGACCAGCGCATGACCATACCTAAGTAACTTACCTACACCAATTTTGAGCTCATTTCATTCATCCAATCTCTCTCACTAGTTTTCCCAAGTTTCTGTCCATAGAAGAGCATTGTGAAGGAAGTACTACTTTGGCATCTCCAAATGGTATCAATTTTCTACAATGCTTTCCTATGCCCAAATAACCATCCTCCACAAAATTTCAGCTCACTCCATTCATTATATTGAGCCCAGCTTCAACATTCATATTTTTGTCCAGCGTGGTACTTTGCAAAGCAAGTACCACCTAGGATCCTCCTTTTGAGCTAAAAATTTGTGAAGACATTCTCCTTAGTAGATGATCATCCTCAGCCAAAACTCACGCCCATTGGCCATGTGCATTTCCCGTACCGCTAATCAAACACTTGGCTGCTAATTCATGTTTGAGCATCGATCGGTCTCCTCGTGAGAATCTTATGTTCTAATTTTCTTCCTAGCACCAACCTGGGGAGTGCCCAACCCACTAGACATTCCTAGGCCGCCCAGAACACATGGCAACATTACGGTCACACGGTGACCACGCGACGGGCATGCGAGTTTACGCGCTCTAGAGTTGGGGCCCTCGGCCACCGCCCAAACCTCAACATATAGCCACCAAACCATGTATTTATGATTAAATATGTCCTTATGTAACTAGAAGTGATTTTTTGAAAAAATAAATAGCAAACTATGAGGCAGCTGCAGTTCAAATTTGACCCGCTTCCAACTGAATCGGCGGAAATTTGTCTTTTTCACGAGAGGTGGATCAAAAATATTTACACCCAACCATTTTGTCAATTATGCATTAAATATGGCCTAGTATTTTATAAAAATGATTTGGTCCAATTTTGCAACAATTATTTGGTAGTTCCTTCACAAAAAACCTCCTTTCGGGCACTCAAATGGAAAATGGTTTTTTCATCCAACGAAAATGAAAACTTCCTTAGGCAACATTGTTTGCCATTCCAATATGCACCCTTGTGCACAATATGAGATCATTTGAACAAACTATGCCATGGATGTGGCCATAAGATTGATCATTTGGCTTGAAAGCCATTGATCTCCACACGTGATAGCTCGTTTCTGAGAACACTTTTTTAAAATAATTGCCGTATTACAAGTTTATTATTTTTCCTAGGAACTTGGCGACATATAATGACACAATGCGAAGGTTTCCCAATTTTTTGATTTTTTTGAATTTTTTATGCCCGTTTCAAAATGCAGTCAAAACAGCGGGAATGACCGGTCCTAGCTAGTGGTTGAATATTGGATTTTTTTTGGTGTTTCTATGATTAAATAGATACTTATGTACCTAGAAATTATTTTTGAAAAAAATAAAGAGCAAACTACAAGGTAGCTACAGTTCAAATTTGACCCGCTTCCAACTAAATTGGCGGAAATTTGTCTTTTTCATGAGAGGTGGATCAAAACTTTTTACACCCAACCACTTTGTCAATTGTGCATTAAATATGGCCTAGTATTTTAGAAAAATGATTTGGTCCAATTTTGCAACAATTATTTGGTAGGTCCTTCACAAAAAACCCTCCTTTTGGGCACTCAAAAAATGGAAAATAGTTTTTTTGTCCAAAGAAAGTGACAACTTCCTTAGGCAACATTGTTTGCCATTTCAATATGCACCCTTGTGCACAATATGAGATCATTTGAACAAACTATGCCATGGATGTGGCCATAAGATTGATCATTTGGCTTGAAAGCCATTGATCTCCACACGTGATAGCTCGTTTCTAAGAACACTTTTTTAAAATAATTGCCGTATTACAAGTTTATTATTTTTCCTAGGAACTTGGCCACATATAATGACACAATGCGAAGTTTTCCCAATTTTTTGATTTTTTTTGAATTTTTTATGCCCGTTTCAAAATGCGGTCAAAACGGCGGGAATGACCGTTCCTAGCTAGTGGTTGAATCTTGGGATTTTTTTGGTGTTTGTATGATTAAATAGATACTTATGTACCTAGAAATGATTTTTGAAAAAAATAAAGAGCAAACTATGAGGCAGCTGCAGTTCAAATTTAACCCGCTTCCAACTGAATCGGCGGAATTTGTCTTTTTCACCAGAGGTGGATCAAAACTTTTGACACCCAACCATTTGGTCAATTGTGCATTAAACATGGCCTAGTATTTTAGAAAATTGATTTGGTCCAATTTTGCAACAATTATTTGGTAGGTCCTTCACAAAAAAAACCTCCTTTTGGGCACTCAAAAATGGAAAATGGTTTTTTCATCCGAAGAAAATGAAATCTTCCATAGGCAACATTGTTTGCCATTCCAATATGCACCCTTGTGCACAGTATGAGATCATTTGAATAAACTATGCCATGAATGTGGCCATAAGATTGATCATTTGGCTTGAAAGCCATTGATCTCCATACGTGATAGCTCGTTTTTGAGAACACTTTTTAAAAATAATTGCCGTATTACAAGTTTGTTATTTTTCCTGGGAACTTGGCCACATATAGTGACACAATTCGAAGGTTTCCCAATTTTTTGATTTTTTTGAATTTTTTATGCCCGTTTTAAAATGCGGTCAAAACGGTGGGAATGACCATTCCTAGCTAGTGGTTGAATCTTGGAATTTTTTTGGTGTTTCTCTGATTAAATAGATACTTATGTACCTAGAAATGATTTTTGGAAAAAATAAATAGCAAACTATGAAGCAGCTGCAGTTCAAATTTGACCCGCTTCCAACTGAATCGGTGAAAATTTGTCTTTTTCATGAGAGGTGGATCAAAACTTTTTACACCCAACCATTTGGTCAATTGTGCATTAAATATGTCCTAGTATTTTACAAAATTGATTTGGTCCAATTTTGGAACAAATATATCGTAGGTCCTTCACAAAAAAAGTCATTTTGGGCACTCGGAAAATGATTAAAAATAGCTACAAAGATCATAAATGCATAGAAATTAGTCCTTATGCATAAACTGTGGTCTAACTCTAGTGAAAATTTGTGTGGTGCCATTTTACAAAATATTTTTGATAGCTACTTCACAAAAACCCTCTATTTTTAGTACTTAGATAATTTTTTAAATCACTGGTTTTTGAACCAATCAGGACTCTTCCAACGGATCGATGACATGGCGCCCATCCATCCATCCATCCATCTCTCCATCCCACATCCATCCATCCATCTATCTACAAAAAAAGAAAATAAAATGAAAAAGAGATACCAACCACCCGCAGCCCAAACCCTAGGTCGGATCCCATCGACTCCCTCCTCTCCTCGCAGCCGCCGCCACCTCCTCCCTCGATCCAGTCCTCTCCCCGGCCTCCTTTCCCCGATCCAGTCCTCCCCCCGCCGCTCCCACCCACCGCTGACCTCGCAGCCCTCATCACCACCGCCACCGACCTCGTCCCTCCCTTCCCTCACCATCTCTCCCTACCCTATGCCCAGATCGAGTCGAGCAGGTCGGCCGACGCGCTAGGGTTCCATTTTGTCAGCTCCGTGCTAGCTCTCCGGTTGGCCGCCAGGGCGGCACGGGCGGCTACATCCTCGACAGGGACGACTACATCCTCGACAGGGGCGACTACATCCGCCAGGTCGCCCGCCAGGGCGGCGCGGGCGGCGCGGCGGCGGTGTTGGCCAAGACGGGGGCGGCGCCGGTGGAGCGCATCAAGCTGCTGCTGCAAAACCAGGCCGAGATGTTGTGCTAGGGCACCCTCACGCGGCCCTACCGCGGGATCACCGACGCCTTCACCCACGTCCTCCCGCTCGCTCGTCGTGGGTACTAGCGGAGGAGAAGAAGGCCCACTGGGAGGCCCTCACTGACTCCCTCGCGCGCACCATGGTCGAGCTGGGCTTAGCTGATGTCCGGCTCCACGAGCATGTGTCAGGAGATGAGGTGCTCCTCCTCCTCAACCACACCGAGGCAACATCGGCGTGCTTCTCCTCCCCCATGGACTTGGTGAAGGTACGCATCATCCTTCCCCTCTCTGCCCTCATCTGCTCGCTCTTATCTCCTCTGACCCTTATCTCATCTCTGTCCTAGGTGAGGGTACGCCGGACTTCTTCTCCAACCGCAAGGATCTTCTCCTCCATCAGAACAAGGACGACCCCGGCGGCCTTCCCCCGACGGATGTGCATCACCTCGCCGGTGGAGCAACCCAAAGGTGCCCTTCTGCGGCCTCCAGCGCATCTCGCCGCGTAGGAAACCGCATCCCCTTTTTGGTTCGCTTTGCTTGCTGCCGCGGTTAAGTTGCGCGCTGCTTGTTATGTTGGGCCACACTTATTATGTTCCACTACAAGGAAGGGTCCGACACCGTGATCTCCATCTAGGATATTTGTTGGAGTCGGGCCAGATCAGGAGAATCACCTGATTGGTAGTCATAGAGTGTGTACCGAGTTAGGAGTGGCACATAGGTGGTAGCATTGGTAGCTATCACTTTTTATCAGTTTAGGTTATAATCTAGTGTCATATCCAGTTTGCGTTCAGCAAAAAATCCCTAGTACATAAAGGAATTTAAGCTATTGGTTGCAACTTATGGAATCAAGCAAGAAGAGATAGTTAGTCCACTTAGTCTTACCTACACAGTGAATTCTAGTTCACTTGTCATATGGCATAGCTTATTAGCAGCTGCTGCTCTTTATTTCAAGTAGTAATTCTAGTTCACTTGTCATATGGCATAGCTTATTGGCATAGGCATATTAATTGGCCTATGCATTTGGTAGATATAGTAGTGTTTGTACTAACAGACTGAGCACAACATTATTTGTTAAGAGGGCCCTGCAGTTATATTTTGGCTGCCTTTTGCTCCTTCATTTTTGTGTGTTTGAAAATCAATACAACTGACATGCTTTACTTCTTTTACGTGCAGTGATTGCTAAAAATGACAGGGATGAGGTCCACCGCCAAGAATGATGCATAGCTTAACTGCTGTCATAGTCGATTTCCAACAGGGAATACCTTTCTAGACTCCAACCTTCACAGTTCTCGTTGATTCATCTTGCTAGCAACTGAGTAGCTTTTTTGCATACTTCTGTTAACATCTCAATGCCACCAAATGTTTTTTTTGCCATTCTTCTCTGTTATACAACATCTGTTATACATCATACAATGACGAGCTCCGCATACACCAACCATTGTACAAACATATCATTGTTGGTAGGAAATTTTTGAACCTGCAATATGTCACCTTGTTTTCTAGATGGGCAATAGACGCCGTCATACTGTACTGTAATAGTGTCTTATTGGGTGTTTTGCTTTGTACAATGCTTGCACTCGAAATGTTGAACGATCGAGGCAATAGACGCCATCGTACTGTACTGTAATAGTGTCTTATTGGGTCTTAATTTGTTTTGCTTTGTACAATGCTTGCACTAGAAATGTTGAACGATCGAGCCTCCTGTACTCTGTTCTATCGTATGAATACAATTGCATTAGTATGATTGGATCTGTTAATCAGTGCCTACATGTTAGATCGGCTTGATTTTGAGATGCAGCGAGACTCTGATGTTTCTGAATTTTGATGTGAAAGCATGTCTACATCAGTACAACTTTGGATGCATATTTTATTGACTAGATATATACGTGTTGGCTGTCTGTTCCTCTAGTTTTCTGATGTGCATGTTTATTTGGATCCACCGAACCTTTGCATGGCTTATCTTTCAAGTTTGTATATAGATAGACAGGTTTTCTGAAAGTGTGACCCCACAGTATTGAGAAGTAATTAAGTTTCCTGTAGTTTTTACAGGAACCACGACCACCGGCTCAACGCCGACCCGACCGTCCTCATCGCCTTGCAGGACGACGAGGACGCCATAGGCGCGATCGGCCTCGGCGGCGGCTTCCACCACTACCATGTCGTCGTCACCTACCAGGTCCACGACGGTGTCTGGGCCATCGAGTCCTTCTGCAACTGCTGCCGCTGCTCCTTCCACAGCTTGGGTGGGACTCGTCGGATTGGCCTCCTAGTTTCCCATTTCAGGTAGTACATCCTTCTTGCTCGAATCTACTATTTGATCTGCCTGCACATCTCCCGCTCTGGCGCATAATTGATGGGTCTTCCTGGATTCTTGTGTAATGAGCTCTTGTTTTTTAGTACTTCTGTAATGGTATTCAAAAATAAAATTCATATGTTTCTATATATGTTCTTTTAGATTAGTATGTCAATACATAACTAGTAATGCAAATGGTGTGACCAAGTTCTAAATATAAATGCAAATAGCTTGTGAATGCCAATCTCATGTATCAGGGTCCTGTTCTTGTAAACCTTATGTACAGCTAAAATTCTTGCTGTGCAGGGTGACTAGTGATGCAGCACACCAAGCAGTAGCAGGCAACCAAGCTGCAGCAGGGGGAGGGGCTCTCGAACGTCGCTGCTGCCACTCATTGCTACTGTCACTGATTGATGATGGATGATCGCTGTTAGTTTAGCTCGGTCGCTATTCGTTTAGCTCCTTGGTAGTCCCTACTGCTGCTGGTAAAAATAGAAATGGTAGCTGTAGTCCCATGTAGTTGTAGTACCATGTAGTTCCTCTACTCGGGCTGCCCTTTGTTGCTTCATTCCTATGTTAATTTAGTCTGTTGAATGTATCTACTATCTACTTTGTGGCTGTGGCTGTTGAAAGAAATAAAATGGTTTGGATACATGCGTACATGCTGATATGTCAAGCTGGAATAGCCGCCCTTGTGATGTCAAGCTTCTAAATGTATGTTGTGGAGGCCCAAAATAAATTGGGTTGTAAAAGGGCTGAGGCCCAAAAAAGAAATGAATTATAGAAGGCCACGTCCTAGAAAATAAAATGGGCTAGGCCCATGTAGCTAGCGAAAATTAACAGAAAAACATATATTGAAAAGGCCGAATTGTTGGGCTAGGCCCATGTAGAAAACCGAATTGGACCGGGCTGAATCTTGTGCCACATCATCTTGCCACGCTGGATGCCTACATGGCCTGGGGAGGTTGCTAGTGACCAAAACACCATAGTAGACGTATTTTGGTCATAAACGTCTACGACCATTCCAGAAGAAAGGTCGCTATAGTTAGTTTATGACGGCCAACTTTTGACCTTATATTTTTCGTCACAAATTTTGGTCACAAATGGAAATTTGTGACCATTCAGTGACCAATAGTGGTGGTCACAAGTTGACATATTTCTTGTAGTGGCTATCTACGCCCCTTCATCAACTAGATAGGTGTAGCGACAGTTTGTTGCTTAGACGGTGGCCGTATGCATCATCCAGATGCAGAGGCCGGAGGTCATCCTTCTTTTCTAAAAAAAAGTGTAGGCTCTCTATCAATGACTTGATTTTGTTGGACATGACTACCTTCTCAAACTTCAACTTCCCAACATAGCGACTATCATTGCTACTATCAGACTTGGTCCCATTGTGTGGGTCGTGGCTATTACACCAAAATATGCAGGTTTGTTTGCCTCTTGAGCCATTCTGAGCGACATTCACCGACCAATAAAAAAGATATCGTCTGACATGAGGATAAGGCTGGATTTCACGTAAGTGAAATGGCACTGGACAATCGTTTGATTTAGAGCAATCATTTTGTGTTTAAGAAACCACAGATGATGGACCGTGACTCACCGGTGACGACAAAGCAAAGACGTCAACACTACATCCAAGATGCTGCCGGCTGCCGATGTTTTGTCAAGCTGCAGGTTACGAGGAAGTATCCAAGAAGCTGGCCGTGGATGTTTTTAAAGTTCCAGGTAATTACCAGTATCATTTATAAACATGTTTTTAAAGTTGCAGATAATTACCAGTATCATTCATATGAACAGATATGCAAACGAGCAGGAAGCATCCAAGGGCTGGCCGTGGATGTTTTTAAAGTTGCAGGTAATTACCAGTATCATTCATGAACGTATATGCAAATGAGCAGGAAGCATCCAAGGGGCTGGCCGTGGATGTTTTTAAAGTTGCAGGTAATTACTAGTATCATTCATGAACAGATATTGAAATGAGCAGGAAGCATCC
>NC_041390.1:627862089-627866587 GCF_002162155.2 Triticum dicoccoides | reverse complement strand
GGCTGGCCGTGGATGTTTTTAAAGTTGCAGGTAATTACCAATATCATTCATGAACTGATATGCAAATGAGCAGGAAGCAACCAAGTGGCTGGCGTGGATGTTTTTAAAGTTGCAGGTAATTATTAGTATCATTCATGAACAGATATGCAAATGAGCGGGAAGCATCCAAGAGGCTGGTCGTGGATGTTTTAAAAGTTGCAGGTAATTACTAGTATCATTCATGAACTGATATGCAAATGAGCAGGAAGCAACCAAGGGGCTGGCCGTGGATGTTTTTAAAGTTGCAGGTAATTATTAGTATCATTCATGAACAGATATGCAAATGAGCAAGAAGCATCCAAGGGGCTGGCCGTCTGGGGAGTAGATGAGGTCGTGGTGGACGAGACGACCGATGATCGGGCTCAGTTACCATTACCAACGACTAGCCTATTAGCTTCGTTAACTATTCGATGGTGACTTGGTGAGTCACCTTCAACTAAGAAATGATCTACTCTAATAAAAATGATCTAATGGCCAACCACGAGATGAATGATCTCATGGCACTTGCGTAGCAGTTAAGCAGCAGCATGACGTTCCCCGTCCCAATAAGGGTGAAGTACCTGGCGATTGTATGTAAATTAATAAAATATTAAAAAGAAAGAAAAGAAGAACAAGCAAGGAACAAATAAGCTAGGGGCACTGCTTTTTTAGAGAAAATGTGTCGGCCGAGCCCGAGAAAAGGCTCGAACCTAACCCGACTTTCAATTAATAGAGCCATCAACCGGCCAGGATTACAAGTAAGCGTACAACAAGTAAAAAAACAAGAAACGACAAAGATACAGAGAGCTGTAGCAGCTTACGACCTATTTGTGATACAGGCAAACAAAAGATAGTAATAGAAGCCTAGCCAAGATCACCAAGGTCAGACGCCATGAGCAGTAGCCACACAAGCAGCAGGGTGAGGGCAGCAAGAAACCAGCATCGACAACCAACATCTCCTCGCCTACTCCCGCAGAACATGCCAAAGGTCGACAAGCCACTCGCTTCTACCTCCGAAGAAAACCACTATCCTCTCGCCCTGGCTCGAAGGGCGCCGAACCATCGGAAGGTAGAGTGCTCACCATAGAGCTGATTGGACAATGCCGCCTGGCAGCTCGCACTAATAGAAAAAGGGTCAAACGTGAAGCACATTAGTGCCGGTTTGAATTTGAGCCGGCACTAATGTGTGCATTAGTGCCGGTTCCAATGGCTAGCCGGCCGCTCTCATTAGTACCGGTTCTATGCGCATGGGGGGGAGTTGGACCCGAAGACAGGCAAAGTTTCGAAGAAGGCATGTCTGGACGGAGCCGAAGATAAGCTACTTGTTGCAATAGAAGAGGCTCGACCGGGGTTGTTCGAGCCCAACAGAGAGAACGACGAGCTTACGCGTGCCCTGGAAAATCCTGAACACCCGGGAAGAACACGAGACATGGGCGCTATTCCGTGGTATGAGGGGTTTTCGGACTGGAACGCCGACTACAAAACCCGTGCGAGAAAGAAGATTGCGAAGGAGAAGAAGAGGAAGATGGAGGAGGAGCAGAGGAAGCTAGACTATGACGCCTTCAAGGCCTAGAATCAATGCACGCGGACGTGGCAGTCAAATTCCAGCGGCAGCAGGAGCAGATCGACTCACTTAGCCAGCAAAGGGGGTGTCAGCAGCTAGCGGATGATCCACCATTGGATAGCACCGCCCCATCCATGCCAAGAAGCAGCGTGGGTTCCACCCTGGGCGACGCATTGCTGGATAGCTACCCAGTGGATGATATCATGTAGAACACTAACTGCGAGCTACACTTCAAAATGAAGAACATATCCATGAAGGTGGCGGACACCCTTGCTTTTACAAATCCCCCCGAGGCAACCTTCCATTGCAACCTGATTCCAGCGGGCTATGCTCATGTCTTGGTTGATGAGGTGGTGGACCAATCTTCGGGGTTAGAGCTTGACATTCCTGGAGGTGACGATGAGCACACACTAGGAGAGGCCAACCATCGTATCATCCTATGGAGAAAGGATTGCATCATCTTTCGAAGACCACCCACACCGCATCATCCGACTCCTCGTCGCAGTCCGCCACCGAGTCAGAAGACTCCCGCTCCTCCAAGTCCACCAACGCGTCAGGCCACTCCTCCTCCAAGTCCGGCACAGCTTCAGGCCACTCCTCCTCCACGTCCGGCAAAGAATCAGGCCACTCCTCCTCCAGGTCCGGCACAGCTTCAGGCCACTCCTCCTCCTCCAACTCAGCCACGTCAGCCGTCTTCGCCGCCTCAGCAATCACGGAAGAGAGCCGCCTCAGCTATGGTGCGTAGCGGTACAAGTCGAGGTAGTACTGGAGGTACAGGCGGAGGCAAGCGATTTCAATATGGTCCAAGCCTCGCGCCTCTTCCGCAGAGGCCTTACGACAAGTCCGAGGAGGAAAACGTAGCCATATCAAAGGACGAGGTGGAAGCCCATTTTGCACCGAAACCGCCACCGCTGCCAAGGGAGAAAGTGCCTGTGGAAAAGATTGACCACTTCATTCATATGGCTAGAGCACCAGCTCCCAAGCCTATTGACACAGACTATGAGCGCCACATCAAGAAGTTAAATCGAGCACGTCTATAGAAAGAGGCGAGCTCGAGCAAATCAGCTGGCAAAAGGAGCGGTAAAACCGTTCCCCACCTGGGAGAACAGGCGGCGCAATCAATCCCCCGCTTGTTATGCCAACAACACATGAGAGTAGGCGCGCCCAATATTATTGTGGGCAAACTGTTAACGTTCTCGGGGTGGGCGATGTGGTAATAACCGAGGAGCATAGTGCGCAGGCTGAATCGATCAGGATCACTGTTGGACAACTCCTCGATATCGAGCCCATGTCTCCGATTAGAGAGGAGGAAATAAAACGGAAATATGCCCGGGGCCAACCTTTGGTCGAGCCAGAGGAGGTCCATAAGCTCCCAACGAGAATGTATGAATTGCATCAATGGTACATGGACATTACCAAGATTTCCAATCGAGAGTCCCTCATGGTGAATGTCAACAAGGATCATTACTATCATGAGAAAGCTGTGACCGTTAAGTATTCAGAACTATTTCAGCTATACAATCAAGACGCACTCAACAAATCTATCGTTAGTTGCTATTGTCTGTAAGTGATTTCTTTCTGTAATTTTAGTCTCAAGCTAGCTGTAGTGATCATTTTGATCAATCATTAGCTGTAATGATCCTCACTATATTCTTTTCTGTGGTATTATGCAGGATGAAGATTTATAAAATGAAAAAAGGTGGACGCTATGGCATTGGGTTCGTTGACCCAAATACCATTAATGAATACACATGGAAAATAGATCCATATCACGAAAAAAGTGTAGAGGAAAGTATGCTACAGTTCTTCAAGGAACTCAAATACAATGAATATATACTACTTCCTTACAACTTCTAGTGAGTCACACTGTCTTGTACTACAAATTCTGTTCTTACCTACTAGCTAGCTACATGTTTTTGCTTACATATGCCCGCTTAATTAAGACATGCAAACGTGTGTGCATGCAGATTTCACTGAATCTTGTTAATCATTAAAGTTGAGGAAGGAACAGTTGAAGTACTAGACTCACTACTTAAGAAAGTAAGTGACTACAGCATCGTGAAGGGGATAGTCAACAGGTAATTTCAATCATTATCAACTATATCTCGGCCTATTTAATTAGTTCGTCATTTCCTGATAACAACTATTTAATAACCCATTTATTCATTTTCTTTTTCGGCGGGCAGGGCTTGGGCAAAGTTCATGAGGGCCACTCCAGACCCATGGAAACAAAATTTGAAATGGTATCGACCCAAGGTAAGTAATTAAGTAGTACTAGCTAGCTACCATCTTTGTAATTATCATGCTTGATTAATTATTATCTGATCAAATTCCATTCTTGTAAAGGCCCTGAAGCAGGCGCCGGGGAATGATCTATGTGCATATTACGTTTGCGAGAACATTCGCATGATGGCGTCCGAAAGGAGCAAATCTCAGAGACATGAGTGGGTATGATATTGATTGTCAGAACATTATTCACAATTTTTACACCATTATCGATATCTAGTCACACAACTAATACACATGCATATTGATCTCCTTCTTAACAGTTCAAAGAGGTGCAGGACAAGCTCCTAGCACAGGACCGGATAGAAGCAATTCAAGAGGAAATAGCGGGATTTTTGCTCGACCAGGTCATAGATACCAAAGGAGAATACTATTACCCGCTACCGCCCCCATGAACCACTTCCAATTGTTATCGTGCTCCGAAGGCACCAATTAGTAGGCTAATGCCACTGGCTCCAAAGGCACCAATTAGGAGAAATTATATATATATATATATATATATATAATGATCGGTTCTACTAGAAATTCTATTTATATATATGCATAACGTGTACAATATGTAGTATCGTAAAATACCAGGAAACGAAAAATAATTAAATGGAAAACACAAAATTAAATGAAAAAGAAATC
>NC_041390.1:627859544-627861703 GCF_002162155.2 Triticum dicoccoides | reverse complement strand
TCGCACCGGTTCGTGCTGAACCGGTACTAAAGGGGGGGGGGCTTTAGTGCCTACACTTTAGCACCGGTTACCAAACCGGCACTAAAGGGCCTTACGAACCGGTGCTATTGCCCGGTTCTGCACTAGTGTCGGGCATGAGGGAGCAGAGCACCACCTCCGCTGGGAGCCCACGACCTCACCACCTGGGCAGCCACCCAACCAGACGCAAGCTAAAGAGCGCCTACAAAACATGAAGACCGCGCGGAGAAGACGAAGAACATTGAACAGCTCGCCGCCCCATTGCCCTCACCAAGCGGAAAAGCACCATCCACACCCACACGAACTCCCGACGACGCCTCCAGAAAGGGAACGACGTCGACACGTCGCTGCCGCCCACAAGGGGAACTAGGACTTTCGCCCCATGCGGAGCGTGGAAGAAGGATGCAGAAGAGGATCTCAATGAGGCCTCCAAGAAGGGGACCGACTCCGAGAAAATGGACACGGCCTCGCCGTGGCCACCAAAGGCCAGGGGTTTCCCCCGGTCCCACACTCCACTCCCAACCATCCGACCTCGAGAGCACGGGCCGACGCGACAAAGCCGCCATGGCCGGATCAGGCCGGTGGGTGCCACGAGCGGAGGGCATCGATCTTCACCAGACAGTGCACACCCGCCACAACCTTGTCGCCCGCACGACCGAGGTTGCGGTACAGCCCTCGCGGCCCCCGCTCGCCGTAGAGCCGACACCGCCCCGGCATCCACCCACCACGAGCATCTCCACCAACACAGGGAGCAACCCCAGCACCACGGCAGAACGACGGACCAGACCACCACGACATCCACCGGGGAAGGGGGCCTACGGCGCTCAAACACCCCAGATTCCGCTGGGGCACTGCTGCCTGCCGGATTCCGGCCGGAGAGACGAAGACGAACTGCGTCCATCTGCCCGGCCTCGACTAGCTCCCCGCCGCCAGGCACCCGGACGATGCGCTGTATCCTCTACTCGCCGCCCTCTCCCGGTGGTCGACCGGCTTTCCTGCCTGGCCGCCGCCGATGAGCCCCTGCCCCGCGGCCGCACGGCCAGCTCTGTTCGCTTGGTGCCCCAGAGCGAGGGTTGAGCTCCGTGGAGTGTTGTATTGGGCCTTCATTTTTTTAGATTGGAAGCTGGGAGGGGCGTTATGGCCTTAGCTTGACTATTGCGTTATTGCAAACTAAACGGAGAGGAGGAGAGGAGTCCAGAAATGTAATGGGCTCGATTTCTATGTACACTCTCACCATGTTTTTTACAAACTCAAAATGTAAAACAAGTCCTTATACAAGTGAAAAAAAGTGAGATCGTCCTTTTCCCCCTCTCGTTATTAGGTACTCCCTCCGCTTGGAATATATTTTAAAATATGTACAACCTCCATTTCTAAATGTAAGCACTTTTTAGGGATTTCAATATTGACTACATACAAATATATGTAGACGTAAGTTAGAGTGTGCATTCACTTATTTTGCTCTGTATGCAGTCGGTATTGAAATATGTAAAAAGGTTTATATTTAGAAATGGAGCGAGTATAATAATATCCATTTCATGCTGGTCAAACCTATAGAAATTAAGGAATCAATAGATTTAGTTTGGAAGAAAGTAATAAATGACTATTTCCTATATAGTGACAGTAAATATCAGACATTAAACTTCCTCTCTGGGAGATCTCAAAAAAGTAAAAAAAATTCCTCCCAACATGGGCTGAGAAATTTCCAGCTTCCAGCCCAAGGATCCCCAGTAGCAGCCCAATGTATCCATGTATGTAACACAATGGCAGGAAAAAAAAGCCAATAACGTGCCCTTTTTTCCGATCAATTTCTACAGTGAAAAAAGCCCCCGCAAAAAAAAGAAAAAAGCGACCAGCCGAACAAGATCGATTAAAAATTTGGAAATAGGAGGTATCAATCACCCTGCCTCTTAAATGCATTCTAAGCGCTCTACCATTTGAGCTACATCCCCATTAATTATGTTTATATTAATTGAAATAATTAAACTAATTAATTGCCACCAGTGATGTCTTATCTCTATACGCTTAGCTGAATTATCTCTTAAACTAATTTCACTTAACTGTATTGGTCGAAAGATGGTTGTAGCAGTAGTACAGAGAATGGGCTGTGTTCACGTCTTTGCTATAAATAAAAGCTAGAGGCA
>NC_041390.1:627855367-627859306 GCF_002162155.2 Triticum dicoccoides | reverse complement strand
AATGAGCGATAGATTTGCCTGATTTCACGTACCTGGCCCCCCTGACGCAAACATAGACTCAACAAATATAAGATAAAGGCCCATAAGAAGGCCCAAGAGTCCAAGACCATGAAGTCCCTTCGTAGAATCCTACACCAGAGTCATTACGAGGCAATTAGCGCCGCCGCCTGCCGCTAGGTTATTTCCTGCTTTCCGTTCTCGTCTTCTTGATGGCTCTCATCTCTCGATCAGACTCAATTCAGAGTAAATCAGACCATCCCGATGTCGCGAGGGGCAATTCTGTAGGCTGCACCAACAGATTCTCCTATGCTCCACCTAACTACCCAAGGTTAGCACTAGTGGCTACTGTCACCAATCTCTCTCAACTCCATCTTATATATGACAAAATTGTACTTTTAATTTAATTTACTTCTGATTGTAAGATCAACGATGCTAAGTTCTCTCCTGACAAAATTAATAATCTTTTTGATCGTTTGTTAATGAGAATATTTTGATATATTTTTATGATAGGAACGTTATTGATCTTATTGAGAATTGTAGAGCCCAATTTAGATTAATACAAATATAACTATGTTTTTATTCCATCAAAGTTACACATTATTATACGAACCGCAATTTTTTTTCTTCGCTTGGCCCCCCCTATACCTAAATCCTGGCTCCGCCCCTCGGCAGCACTATTAGAGAAAACCTTATACACAGAATCTTAGCAGCAGCGCGGTTTAAAAACAAACGCTACTAATAACCCGGTAGCAATAGCGTTCTTGGTGAAACAAGCGCTAGTACTATAATTGCCACGGCGTTGCCTCCAGGCTAGATATAGTAGTAGAGCCCTTCCCTGGACGCGCTACTGCTAAAGTACTTAATAGCAGCGTTTTTCTTTAAAACTCGCTGCTGCTAAGTATTGCAACTAATTAAGATTAGTCTCATACTACTAAGCGAACAAGGTGTTTACCACCTTAAATATGTTACTTCTCAAAGTATCTCGAGCACTTGGTCTTCATTAAACTATATGTGTAGGATTTGTGACTGCAATATGAATCTTCACCAGTACCTTTACAGGTACTCTGAGGATTCATGTTGACTATTTAGATTCTACACAAAAAGATCAATGATGACCAATGCATATTTTTGACGCGTGCTTAGCGTTTTTCTCTAAAACACGCTATAGCTAAGCGTTTTTCTCTAAAACACGCTATAGCTAAGCTAAATTACCTATAGCACGTTTCCTAAAGTGTCCTACTGCTAGTTCGACTTAACCACCCGCGGGCTCAAAATTTCACTAAGTCCTGCTTCCCCCCTCTCTCCCCCCTGTTCCCCTAACCCCTCTGTCGCCGCCGCCCGAGCCTGCCCTCACCGCCGTCGCCCCAGGCCGCCCTCAACCTCACCGCCGCCGCTCTCGACCTCACTGTCGCCGCCCTCGACCTCGTCGCCGCCGCCCAAGCCCGCCCAGGACCACCGCCTCCCGATCCCAAGCCCGCCCTCGCCGCCCCTACCTCTCCGTCG
The DNA here is from genome assembly GCF_002162155.2 of Triticum dicoccoides. Taxonomy (NCBI): domain Eukaryota; kingdom Viridiplantae; phylum Streptophyta; class Magnoliopsida; order Poales; family Poaceae; genus Triticum; species Triticum dicoccoides. Next base: position 627,857,803 of record NC_041390.1, on the reverse strand, counting down.
CTGAGCACCTCCCCGCCACCGTCTCTCCCCTCTCTGTAAGCCTCCCACCCCTCCCCCATCCCCTCTCTCTCTGCTTAGTTAGTAGATGTTTTTTAGTAGTAGTAGATGTTAATTTAGGGTTCATAGATAATGATTTTTAGTAGTAGTAGATGCTAATTAGTAGTAGTGATGGTAGTAGTTAACTAGGGCAGTATGGTTAATAGTAGATGTTTTTTACTATTGTATAATGTAGTTTTTTTTACTGTTTTTAGTAAGTGTTTAAAATAATTAGTAAGTAAATTAATAAACTAGTTGAACTAGTTTAGTTTTAGTTGAACTAGTTTAGTAAGTAAATTAATAAACTAGTTGAACTAGTTGAATTAATAGAACTTATGTATTTTTAGTAAGAAAATTAATATAACTAGTTGAACTACTTTATTTTTAGAAAGAGCTAGTTTTTTCTATTTATAGTAAGTTTATATTTAGTAATAACTAGTTGAATTAATATAACTAGTTGAACATGTCATATTTGTTGTTATTTTTTTTAGTTTAAGCAATTATTCGGGATGTATTAGTGATAACTTATAGGGTTTTTGCTGTTGCAGAAATCAAGGAGCCCCTCCATCATCCCTGCCGTCGTCCTCGTCACCGACCCCCTCCGACCTCAAGGTGAGACCAGCCAAATCTCCATGTCAATATCAGTCATATAAGATATATATGATGTAGATAAAAACATGTATATCTTGTGTTGCTCAAATAGGATATGTGGTTGCCCAAGTGGCCGGTCATGTTTAGGTTACACCTCCGAGTGGCCTATGTTTTGCCAGAGTGTTGATTAATTTCTGTTTCGGCAAATTTCAGGCGCTCGATATGTCCTTTTTTAGCAAAGGTCATGCCGGATTTTTCCGTGAATTCTGGCATGACTTGTGCTATAATATGTAGGAAATATCGAGTGGCCTGGATTTCCTCGAAACATAATGATCTAATTTAGGTTTTTTAGTACATATATTTAATTGTACAAATTTAATCTTTGAATTATGAACATAGGAAATGTCGTACTCGGATGACAACAGTCTCCCGGGGGAGTGCAGCCGGTGCCACGACGACCGATGTCTATGCGACAGGTGCCCTCACCTGGACGAAGATCGGCGCTTCAGCATTAAGCTCAAGGAGACCTTCGATGTTGAAATGGTACGCAACGACAACAAGTGTTTTTTTCGTAATTAAGCACGACTTCAACTATTTCAACGTCTAATTTTCATCTTTTACAATACGACTAGCTTATCCCATGCCATGCAAGACGCTATGTCTTGGAGAGGATGGGTTTTGAAGACCATGAAAATTTTGAAACAAAGCAAATACACCTAAGGACCCAGCATGATATGAATTTTGAAGTAAATCTGTACAAATTCTCAGAGCGTAACCCATTTTGGTTGCCAAAATTGGGAAGCACTTTGCAAAATGTATGGTTTTTATGAGGGTATGATTGTCACCATGGATCTTGGTGATCCTGGCATCGAGCAAGACAATATGGACATTTGGGTCCTTGTTGATATGCTTTCGATTCTACCGCTATGTGAGTTTCTCAAACATAGTTATTAACTAATTTATATTGTTTATTTTGTCACACCCTAGCTAGTCATGCATTAGAGTGTTGCATCATGTTTACTCTTTCATCAGAAACTTGAAATGGGGATCTGTGAAACCCTCAGAATCATTTTGAAAATGACCCAAATAAAAATTTCTCCAAAAGGGTCCAAGAAAATGCTCATGTTGCTCTCTGAAAATATTGGGCAGAGATAAAAATCAAACCAATATTTTTAAGAGCTCATAGGTATTTATTTTGGGCATTTGGAATTAATACATAAATATTTGTATTGGAAATATATTAATTATATATATTAATATATGTCCAAATATTATGCCATTTATAAAGGAGCTCTGGAATAATATATCTAGCTCCTGCAAAAATTGGCATAAGTTAAATAAATGATTTAATATATTATTTAAATCAAAACAAATGTCAGAAATTAGAAAACAGAAAAATAAATAAAGGGAGAAACTTACCTGGGCTCCTCCCTGTGCAGCCCAGCCAGCTGGCCGGCCCAGCCAGCAGGCGGCCCAGCCCGCCTCCCTCCTCTGTCGTCTTCGTCCCGACAGAGGGAGGGGTGTGTGGCCGGCGCGCGCGCGCGCCACCGCGCCACGCCACCTCTCTCCCTGCCTGCCTGCCCTCCCCTCCTCGCCTCGATGCCCTGGACGACGCCACGCCTCCCCCCCTGCTCTCTCTCACTCTCCCCCGGCTCTTCCCTCCTCTCCCTCGCTCTCTCTCTCACACAGCCGAACACCACCGTCGCCGCCGTTCGCCATAGCAGCCGACTCCGGCCACCCCTCGCTCCCCCGACTAGCTCAGGAGCTCCGCCTCGACCTCCTCTTCCTCCCCACCGCTCCACGGGTCTC